>NW_024412395.1:37615257-37820621 GCF_014898765.1 Herpailurus yagouaroundi | reverse complement strand
TTTTTTTTTTTTTTTTTAGAGAGAGCCCATGGCTCATGAATGCACTTGCATGAGTGGGAAGGGGAAAGGAGAGAGACCGGGGCGGAGAGAGAGAGAGAGAGAGAGAGAGAGAGAGAGAGAGAGAGAGAGAGAAAGACTCAAGCAGGCTCCACACCTTTTGGGGAGCTCAGCTCATGACCTGAACCAAAATCAACAGTAAGATGCTTAACAGACTGAGCTACCCAGGCACCCCTTCCCTTGTCATATTTATTTTCTCTTTAGTAGTATATCCCATTTACTGAAATTTATTATTTATTCTGCTTTTGTCTTGGTTATTTTTATTCTTTCACTGAAACCTATGAGTAGTAAGTTTAATTTATGTGTTTGAACTATTTTATATTATCAAGTTAAGTACTTCTAGCTAAGAATTCTTCTTAGAGTACTGTTTTAGACATGTCCCATAAATTTTAGTATATTTTACTGATTTTTTCTAATAATCATTTACTAATAATACTAATAACTATTTTCTAATAATTATTCCTGATTTTTTCTAACAATTATTAATGTCTGTTTAGGCAGAAGAATATTTTTTTAAATTACTTTATAATGATCAGATGGAAACAACTTGTATAGGATTTATTATCAATTGCTTGTTTATTTGCAGTGTTACCAAAGAATAATGCCAGTATTTTTGCATTTAACAAAATACAGTGAGAGTGTACTTATGACCAAATATATCTTCAACGTTTGTATATTTTCAATGAGTTCATTGAAAGAAGACCTGATCTCTATTATCAATGTGTACAATCATATTGCTTAATCGTATAGGTATTATTTTTAGAGGTATTATTAACCAACTCACTGATAGCCCATTATTACTAGTCTGTATTCCCTCTAATTTCCACAATAACAAAGTAGCATCTAGGTTTTGGTTTTGTGAAATATATATTCATAAGTGCTATGCCTTCATTTTTAATTATAGCCTTAAATAAAATAATGTGCATTTATTTCCTGAATTCTACCTTATTATTATTTTTTTATTTGGGTACAGTTGACATGCAATGTTACATTAGTTTTAGGTGTATAACATAGTGATTCAACATCTTTATATGTTATATATACTGTGTTCACCATAAGTGTAGCTACCAATTGTTACCATACAATGCTACTAAAATATCATTGACTATATTCACTATGCTATGTCTTTTATTCCCATGACTTAGTCATTCCATAATGGAAGCCTGTACCTCCCACTTCCCTTCACCCATTTTGTTCATCCTTCCACCCCTCTCCTCTCTGGCAACCATCAGTCTGCTCTCTGTATTTATAGAACAGATTCTGCTTCTCATTTGTGTATTCACTTTTCTTTTTAGATTCCCCATATAAGTGATATCATATTTGTATTTCTCAGTCTGACTAACTGAAGTCTACTTTAATTGATAATACAAATAATAATTATATTATAATATATTTTTATTATTGTTTTTATTAGAATTTGTTCTTCTGATCATGTTCATACTTCTATATTACATAATACATTGTTGGCCTCTTCTGTTAGACAATCTGTATTGGTTCTTAGACTATATGCATTGGTTCACCGTTATGCAACAGTAAAATTAACTTGAAACTTCTTCCCAACACTCACTGTGTTTTTCAATTTTTTATTTCTATTTTTTTTCTTTTTAGAGAGAGAGCATGAGTGAAGGAGAGGGACAGAGGGAGAGAGAGAGAGAGAGAGAGAGAGAGAGAGAGAGAATCTTAAGCAGTCTCCATGCTCAGTCAGCATGGAACCCAACATGGGGCTCGATCCCATAATCCTGGATCATGACCTGAGCTGAAATCAGGAGTCGACGCTTAACTGACTGAGCCACCCAGGCATCCCAACTCTCACTTTTCAATTGTATTATCTTCCCTTGCATTCGTATCTGAATTTGTAAACATGCTTTTTACTTATAACAGTTCATTTGCCATCTTTATCCTTTGACAAATCTGTAAATTCATTCTAGTTCCTAATATTTTCTCTTCTCCTCCCAACCTATAGAGTAATTATAGAAATCCAAAATTAGTCTCCTTTGGAATTTCTTCTCTTGTTCCCAAATGTGGTTTACAACAACATTTAAGACGAAGAGAAACGGGGACAGTTCATCTGTCACTTCCTGATACCCACAATCTAAAGCGCCATGTTCAATAGTGCTCTCTAATGAACATGAAACAAAACTGACTTTTCAATTTAAAATCCCTGGCCTCAGTGCCAGATGATGTGATTGAGAAAGCCAATAAGATCAGTAAAAATACACCCTAATGTCTAAAAAGCACGCCTATCAACTTTCTTTTTTGTATGAATGAATCTTTGACTCAGCTGTTTCTAATTGCTAAGGACTCGGCAATCCAGTCCCCCGTTTGCTAAGGCTGTCAAGTTCTACTATCCATGTGCTAGGACTGTAATTCAAGCACTTGTGAGTCCTAAGGTCAATGCCTGCAGTTTTAACTTAAAATAAAAATACTGTGTACAAAGCCTCATAAGCTCCAGTTGATCAGGCAAGGTCAAAGTCTCAGGCAACAAGCCCTTACCAAATTCTAAACTTTAAAGCTCTTCTTAATATGCTGTAACCCCAAGTATTTTATTTCCCAAATGATCTTCTGGGTCAAGTTATTGAAGTTCCTAATCTTTGCACCAGAAGTTGATAATATGCCCTTTGTAAATAATCAATTTGAAACCAATTAGAAGATGAAGTCTGACAGATGGAAACAAAAATATCATATATAGTACTGACAATGCTAAGATGGAAAATACAGCTTATTGTGTAAGCTACATAGGCTTCCTAGCTCTTTTTCAAGTTGAATTTCCCCACCAGTCAGAGACAGTGCTAGAAACATAGGGGCTATGTTAACAAAAATACAATTTTGTTTTCATTTGATGTTATATTTGAAATTATATAAGTCAAATGTGAGAAAAATACAGATTCACTGTAATTAGTAAACTTATTTTCTTACAAAAAGTATTGATTCACACCACCAATGAAGCTGACTACAAGATACTTCTTTGTTGAAATATTTGAAAACTTATTGAAACTATTCCCAAGTAAAAGGCAATTAGATAATGTCCAATCTCTTCCTATTAAACCAACTTATTATATCTTTGTAAGCAAATAGGTTTGAAAATTCTTATAATGGGATATTAAACAGCCCTTTAAATTATGTTTATAAAAATTTTTGTAACATGTAAAAAGGGCATATTATGAAAATTATATACATGGTTTGAATTAGATTCTGTGAAGAGAATACTTTTTTATCTTCTGAAGAGAATAAATGTTAAAAATAACTGTGGTAGTCTATTAGGGTTAAATTTTCAGTGTTTTTTATGAATCTCTACTGTAGTGTGTTCATTCTGATATTCTGTAATTACTCTGAGATTATTTGATCAAAAAAAATTTTTTTAATTTATTTATTGTGAGAGAGAGACAGCACGTGAGCAGGTGGGAGGAAAGAAAGAGGGAGAGAGAGAATCCCAAGCCGATTCCACGTTGTCAGCACAGAATCTGATGTGTGGCTTGATCTCAGAAACTATGAGATCATGACCTGAGGTGAGATCAAGAGTCCAATGTTTAACTAAACTGAGCCACCCAGGTGCCCCTTGAACAAATCTTTTTAAAGTTAAGTTAACAATGCTAATATTTTTGCATACAAGTGTCTGAATTTTATCATGGCATCGATTTATAAAAATAAATCAACTTATTAGAGGCATAAATCTTTTAAAGAAAACTTACATATTCAGTACAATTTGTTTATCTCAGTGTTTAACACTTGATTTAAGTTTCTAGAGCTTGGCTGTCTCTACAACAGTGAAAGGATCCAATGATAAAAGAGACATGGAAACCAAGAGTCTATTTTACAAAAATTACTTATTAGAGACTGTTTGCCAATAAAGAAAATCTAGTGGACCACGTCAGGAAAGAAGGCTGGGTCCAGAGAAGCTTATGTTGGTGTTTCCTTTCTCCTGTGTTGTTTTTGCATTTTATTAGCTAAAGAAATTATTTTTATTTGAAAGAAGTCACTCTATAAGGAATGATACAATATTATTAAAAAGCAAAAACACCTTTAAAATATCTGAAGAAATTATTTTAAAAAAGGTAGAAACTGCATGTTCAAAATTATTTTTAATGTCAGGGCCTTGGTGGAAAAAGCTGTTTCCAATGGTTGCATTAAACAGTTTAACTTTCGTCTACTATGTCTGGCCCCTTAAAAAAAGAAAAACACCAATTTTAGATTATCCACTACTTTTAATTTTTGAAATTAACTCCATATTTTATCTGTCACCTCGTTAAATTGTGACTTTCTTAGAGGTATTTTCACAAATGCAATAAACGTTATTCATTAACGTATTAGTAGGTCATATTCTCTATTAATGTGAATATATTTTAAGAAACTGTTGCAGGTACGTAATATCTTATGAAAGATGAATGAAAATTGCAGTCGAAGAATTTAGATTATTCATCTTTGGTTTTATAGAGCAAATTTGGCGCCTTTATTTCATTTGGATCCTTACAAGCATAATAGGCAACTTGCAAAGATTTTGCACATCTGTTAAAATGCAACTGGTCTGTGCCGTCCACCACAGTGAAGTGCAAAGGATTCCACCACAGACTATTTTCCCAGACTGTTAATTCCCTTCCCATATGGTACTGCAGAAGGCAGCGTGAAGTGTACGACTTTTTTAGCCAATTCAAGAAAAATTCTATTCTCAGAAGAAAATCTCTATTCTAAGCAGTAACATGGAATCTAGAGATCTGAGGCTGAATTCTTTCTTGTCACTACATCACGGTCATCGGCATATTCTTTCTCATGGAAAGAAAGGTGGGAGAAACCCCTCGCATTCATCAGCAATGTGGCATTCATGGAAAGAATAAAGTATATTTGTAAACCAATCAATTTCTTAACCCATTTTAGTTTCCCATCGTTTTAGTCTCTTTCCAAATACGTAAAATGTAATAATAAAAGTCTTATGGATACTAATATGCAAATACAATTGATACAGATTTATATTAAATGTGTTCTAGTCTTTTTATGTATTGATTTTTGTTACAGAGAAAAGAAAGAGACATTTTTAAATGGAGGGGCGGTTGGGAATCCAGAAGATTGTAAAAGAAAAGAATTTGATGTTTTGCTAAAGTTAAAGGAAAATAAAAATTATACGTCTTAATGTGTATTATTTTCCATTTTGTTAAAGCTTAGCTTGAGAATCAGCTCTTTGCCAGTCTCAAATAAATAGAAAATTAGAAAACATTTGCTTAAGTATATATTTTTGTGAACTTTGGTGCAACATTAAAATAATATACTATAAAATTTAAATGCACATTTGTAGGTTTTAGGTTAAAATACCTAAAGAAATATTGAGCTATAAAGTTGCCTTTATTTCCATAATCTCACACCCAAGTCACAGATGCAGCGAACCTAGGGAGGAAACTAGAAAATACGGACCTCACCCACTTGCCCAATCTTCTGATGTCAACCATTGTTCAAAAACAAGGATGACAAGAGGGCAAAGTTGTCCACTGATGCAAGTCAGTTTCTCTGAAGAACATGAGGTAAGAAGGGTAGTTAATCAATCAGAAGAGGCACAAAGAAGTAGAGTGAAAATTTGGATGACATTTTTTGGCAATGAAAATCAATGAATGTTTCTAGTTGTTCTAGGTTTGTTTTGTATACTTTTGTTCAAAGTAAAAACTGATTTCATATGAGACTAGCTAGGTGCTTTACCAAACTTTGGGATCATCTGACTTGTCAGTTCCAGAATATAAGAAATAGAAAACAAAGAGTAGCATTAGTTTGAATTAAAGAGGAAGGTCTTGAATGTAAAGTTAGCTCTGTGATCTGAAGGGAAGGAATTTATATGGAGTATGGCATTACCCTCTAAATCAAACATCAGCCATCTTTTTGGTAGAGTCAGATAGTAATTATTTAAGGCATTGTGCATTACATGGTCTCTGTCAAAGCTATTCATTTTTGCCACTGTAGCTCAAAAGCAGTGATAGACAATAAGTAAGCAAATGAACATGATTACATGCCAATAAACCTTTTCTCATAGACACTAAAATTTACATTTCATATACTTTTCATGTGTCACAAAATCATATTTTTCTTTTGATTATTTTACGACCATTTTAAAATGTAACAGCATTGTCAGCTCATGAAATGTACAGAAATCAAATGGAGGGACAGATTTGGCATTCAATCAGCAGTTTGCTGACCTGTGCTCTAAGTTTATAGTCTCCAAAGTCAGAAAAGGAAGCACACTGTTGGGGTGGAAAGGGACATAACCGAAAGACAATCTACTGGAGAGCAAAGAGCTATGCATAGTTTTCTGCTCCTTTCCATATTTCATTTTTGTATGTTTTATAATAGAAATTTATGTTCAATCTAACATGGATGATAAATAAGTTTATAAAGTATAATCCAAAATTCATTTTAGCTGGTAGGGAATACAATCCAAAAATTTGGTGACTATTGCCCTTATAATATAGCTCTCAACTGTTGGCATAAGTAATCAACTATGGACTCTTGACCTACAGGAAAATTGCAAGGGTGACAAATGATCTTGAATCTTCTTTGTGTACAGCATATTCTCCACCTCTAAATATTTGACACTTCGGTTTGTCTTTTGGTGTTTTTCTCGTTACCCAAATCCCGAAGTGTTTTAATGTGTCTTACCCTACCAACCCTACTTTCCAGATATCATCCAGTGTGTTTCTCCCTTATTTATTCTCAAGGTCCAGGCTGAGTGGAAGAAAATACAGCCCGAACAAATGAAAAACGTTTACCTACTTGCAGTAAATGGCTTAGAAGAGTAAGTTGATGGGTTTCTTTTCTGTTTGCTTCAGTGTTACCACTGTAATATGTCATCTGTAGATGTGGATGGGGGAGGAGAATTGGAAGTTTGAGTAGAGACGAGACTTTATTGTGGGACATAGAATCCACCATAGTACCTTTCTTAAATATGAGTAATTCACCATGGAGCTTTAGCAAGATCTACAGTGGGCTTTGGACCTACAGATTCAATTCCTTTTACCATTTCACTACTGGTGCAAGTGAACAGATCTCATTTTTTTTTATTATGCTGCGTAAACTTAGTTTACTTAGACCTGTTTAATTTTTCATGGAATAAAATATAAAATATAAAAAATATCATTTATCCCGTTTCAACAAATGGATTTTAACTATGCATTATGTCATAAATCACATTTTTTTATTTTCAAAGAAAGACATGTTCTTTATTAGATATTCACAGATTTTATCTTCCTTCTTTCCCTGTGTATATTCTCTAAAGCTGTGAGACAATCAACTTCCTACATTAACTCAATCCCTTTACACCTACCTCCTTATTTTTTCTATTCAATTATATCATCCTCATCAGACTGAAAAAATTTTTTTGCACACACACAGAGAGCAGTTCCATTTATTTCTGCATATTAAAAGTGCTTTTAAGCCACTCATTTTTTTGAGAAAGAAACTAATCCAATTTGCAAAGAAAGACCAAATTTACCAAGCTTTTTTTGTGTTTTAGTATTGATGATAATACATTTGCTGAAATTATTCTCTTCTTTAGCATAAATCATGATCAAAAGTCCTATGCTATAAAGAGTACTCTTTGATCTTGTTTTTGTGATAAACCCAATATTGTTTTTTATTGTGTTTTTAAGTAAAATAATAAACATCATTTATTATTTTGCTCTTCTATGAATTGGCTCTAACCCATCTGTGCCTGAGATTTTTAGTGGTTTTCCTTCTATTGGCATAGTTTAAATAACTCAATATAAAATTTCTCCTGCACATGTTCTTTTATTTGAAAGGGAGAAAAAAGGGCAGGAAAGAGGGAAGAAAAGAAGGTAGGTAGATAGGAAGGTAGGTGGAAGGAAGGAAGGAAGGAAGGAAGGAAGGAAGGAAGGGGTCCAAAGTTGAAGCTGCTTTAACCAACTATCTATAGAAAGTTACCTTTTTCTCCCAGGTCTGAGATCTAGCCAAGCCCATACACCATGACTATTCATCACAGCTATTTAAACTCATGAAAGTTGAAAGCAATGACTGGTAATTCGAATTCACCTGCTGAGCTCATCTAGTCATTATTTGGAACTTTGCAATGTCCCACATTACACATGCATCCGCTGCACCGTCATTTACAGATGCAATGAGAGAAAACCTGTTAAGACGAGTCTTTGGGAGAAGAAAAGGCATATAACAAATACAAAAATTAAAACACTCAGGAATAAGGTAAATACTGAGAGTAAGAACTGGGAATGAGACAAATATTGGATTAAGACAAATACTGCTGCAGATTCCAATGTCAATTCTGACAGTGCTGGTAAAGATTGGATTGTGTTGACCGTTGAAGATGAGCGGCTAAAGCAGAAAGCAAGAAAAAATCTTCTAGGCTAGAATTTTATGTCATTGAAGTTTTTTTATTGCAGGTGACTTAAATGATAAATTATTAAATTTAAGCATAGGCTATACTCTTAAGGGTAATCAAACTAAAAATTTAATATAACCTAGTAAATTTAAATTGACAGCATGTGAACATCATATAAATCTCTAAGGGCTGTTATTTATTTTTTATACTTGCAGCTAACTTAGCCACAAATATCTCATACCTATGAAGAATATTAATTGTAAAATACAGGTATTAACACAAAGAACTTTTCGCTCATTTACAATTAGTACTGAGCCTGTAAGTTCACATTACTCATTTTATTATTCTAATGTATTTTAATATATTCAGGCATAGTACCATGATTATTGATGTTCATCTGAGAATCTTTTCTATTAGATTAGGAGGCAGTTTGGTGTAGCCGTTAAGGGCTAGGCTCTGAAAGCAGGCTGTCTGAACTGAAATGTAGATCCCGCCCACTCTTGGATATGGCTCCTTGGACGACTTGAGTACCCTCAAAAGGAGGGTGAACCTGGGCTTTCTTATCAGCCTCTCCCAATGTGGGGTAAAGGGGAAGACTAGGGCTTGAAAGCTGTCAGGTATCAAACATCAAAAGTGGAGTTAGACTCTTTCTTGCACTGGGGTATTTTGAGAATTAAATGCTTTTTTTTTGTTTTTTAATGTTTATTTTTGAGAGAAAGAGAGGGAGAGAGAGAGCATGCACATGAGTGGAAGGGGACAAAGAGAGAGGGAGGCACAGAATCAATCCAAAGGAGGCCTCAGACTCTGAGCTGTCAGCCCAGAGCCCAATACAGGGCTTGAACCCACAAACCGGGCGATCATGACCTGAGTGTAAGTGGGATGCTTAACCGACTGAGCCACCCAGGGCACCCCTCCCCCCCCTTTTTAATGCTCATGACAATTGTTCACACTCAGAGAATGTTCAGGAAAAAAAGCTCAGTAAATCTTAGCTGCTGTATTTTATCAAGAATGTTGAACTAGAATGTGTCTAACATGTATGGCAATGAGGGATATGAGACATAGTCATGAGCTTTGAGGTTAAGTGTGCTTGACAAGAATGATAGGAATGTGCAAAACACACTGAAAGGCACACAGTGGAACTAGAGGGCATATGGATACCTTTATCCCTCATATCATAGCCTCTTAGGAAATAAATTAATTCTATCCTGTATACTTCCTCTGTGTTGCAATCAAGTTAATGTGGTCACAGTTCAGAAATAACCTTTTAAGTGAATTATGCTCCTTCCAGAACAGATCTGTGGACAGTCCTTCAAAAGGAGAGTTGTTATAGATGGAAAATTAACAGTGAAAAATTCCAACCCCAAAATAGCACATAGCTTTCTTTGTGAATCCAGAGGAGGATAGCTAAATTATATGATGTGCCCTCATATTGTCACATATACATCAGTAGAAAACAGTTCTCCATTCATCTCTGTTTAGCAGAACTGAAACACAAAATTATTTCTGGTGCTTGTAAGCCATTTAAGGCATGCGTTTACTATGGTTATCTAAGAAAATAGAACATAGTCTTCGAATGGTCTTGGTCTAAAAGGCTGCAGATATCTTTGTCATTTCTAAGCCTTTCCTAGCCATTGGAATCCTTCTATCTCCTGAAATCCCCTAGGCCAGAGAAGCTGTGAAATCAAGGTGATATTAAACTAGAGCTTCTAACAGATACTACCTCTAGAGCTGTGTGTACGCAGAACGTGACTGTCTAGATGAGTCTTGTGCGCTGCACCCACTCTTTGCCCCAGATTTCACCTCTGGCTGCATTGGCACACCAAAAAATATATACATATATGCACTTAAAAGGAATAGGCTTGCAAGGATTTATCTTTAACTTAAATGCCCTAAATACTGAGTGAGTGTTCTGGGCATTCACCTGGCATGTGAACTAACATAAACATTTTTTAGATCACTGTAAAATAAATACAAATTGTATCATACAGCTGCAAGTGACATTGAGAGGGATTCCCTAGTGGTCCAACAACAAGCTGTGTCCATATTAATCATCATAGACAGTTGAGATTTTCTATTTATTAAATAACTATAGCATTTGTGTGAATATTTAGCCCACTTTCACATCCTTATTTCTATTAATAGCATCAATACTCTCCCATCATCCAAGTTTAAAATTTTGAATACACCTTTGTTTTGATCCTAAGCATTATTCACCATAAAAACCTCAGTTGAAATTGAGAGATTAAATTGAGCATGGAATACTCCAACTCCATGGGAATTCTCTAGACTCTCATGAGTTTTGTTGTTGTTCCTTAGCTACTTTCCCTCTCTGCCACACATAAAATATTCAAACATCTTTTTTCCTTTGTATTTATATCTAGAGCCATTTACTACTTGTGTTCTCTTTTCATGCCTCAACCCCTCTTTTTATGTTAAATCTATGGCCCACATTTTATTCTCAAACATCCTTAATTGTGCCATTATTCTAAGGCAGTGTCTTTGTTCTTTACATATATTCTTTGATAATTCATCCACTTTTATAGTTTGAACAAAGGTATTACTCACAACCTCAAATTCGGCTCCAAAATCCAATTACATACTATTTAGTGACCAACTGGTCAACTGTTAATACGTCAAAGTCAATGAGTATAATTACAGATGACTGGCTACATTCTGACTCCTCTTTGGATTTCTTTATTTTATTTCATCGAACTTTCTTCTACTCAACCAACTTGAAATATTAGTGGGATTTGATTCTCCTTCTACCTAGCAAACATGTCTATTTGCACTTCAAGTTGTGTGTCTTTTACATCTATTCCCCTTTTATGATTTCTATTACCGCCATTCTACATCCTTCTACCACAATTGCTCATCAAAAAGATCACTGAAGTAGCCTTCTTAATAGTTCCACCCACTGAGAGTCCCTTTTCTGGATTAATATCACACATTGTACCAAGCTAAATATTTCTAGGGAGCAACCCCTCTGCTGCAAAACACTCACTGTCACTCACTGTTCATTTTCTCGATGAACTTCAAAACTCCAGATTGCCTTTTCAACCTGTGTCCAACTAAATGCTTCAACCAAACAACGCTACTCATACTTCCCTGAACACTCCCTGTGCTTCCCAAATCCACGGCATGTTTCTTCTTTTTCATTCTTTGTAATTTCTCATCAGTTAGGATATTCCAGGCTGCCAAATTTTAACGATCTCTGAGGACCCAGGTTAAACACCATTTTCCCAATAATGCATTCTTTCAATCCCCTCTTCCAAGCTGAAGTTATCTCTTACCATCCATTGTATTTTGCTTTCACATTTTTGCGTGGAAATTGCAGGAGTTTCTATTGCAGTTATTTATTTCCTTACCAGAATATTAGCTCCTTAAAACAAAGCTTGTGATTTAGTTACTGCTTTTGTTTCTTTCATGGCCAAGCACGAGGCTTTCATGAAATAAGCACCCTTTAAGTGTTTTTGTGAATGGGTGAATACCTTAGTGTTGTATATTATGATTTAAGAAAAGATAACCCTGTTGTGTAATGTTGACAGAGTAATCGAACAAGGTCATACAGCTTGTCACTGATAGGGCTGAGCCAGAATCGCAAAACACAGAAGAAAAATAAGGAAGAGAGGAACACAGATGTTTTCTAGACCTTATTTTTAGTTCTGTATTAGTCAGGATTTTGCTCAGTTGCAAATGAATGAAAATACAACCACATGATAATGTGAAAGCAATGTGTGAATATTTAGAGAGTAGTTATAGATTAGAGATGCTGATCAAATATTTAAACCCATCTGATTAGTACTTTTATTATTGAAAACAAAATTTGAACAGATATAAAGTATTTTCATTCTCCTGGAAATCTCAATTGCATTGCTACTGAAGAGATCAGCAATTATCCAGGGACCAATTAGTCTGTTTGTGGATTATCTACACCCTGTGGATTCCTCCTCTTCGTGTTCCTCCTTAACCCTGCCTTTTCTGACCACTTCACAGTTGTTAGCCAGAAGAAGAATTTAAAGGAGTGCTAAAAAGTAGAAAACCAGAATAAGTGAAATTAAGATTCTGTAAGTTATTGCAAATTAAACAGAACTGTGCTACTATTAGTTGGCTGAATCTTTGAATGAAATGCCAGACAATTGAACTGAAGAGTAATTAACTTATTTTTGAGATTTTTCAAATTTGTTTATCTTCATAATTCAAATGTTTTTTTTTTCTTGAAAATTCAAGCTTATTGCATAAGCTGATAGCAATAATGATTAAAACCACATTGGGAGATTATTCAATGTTTTACTATTTATGCTAGTCTACATATGCACGGTTTGCTAAGAGCTTGTCCAAAGAACTTTACTAAGGCTTTATATGCTCTTTTAACATCAATCTAGATTATTCCTATGCAGTTTATTAGCTGACAGTTCCCCATGAAATGCTTCTATTCATAGAGAAGTTTCCCAATACAATGGGAAAAATCCACCTTCAACTACTACCATGCACTTTTCTATTTATGTACAGTTGGAAGGGGTCCTAAAAATCAATTTGCAGCATTGCTCACTGGGGAATATATTCTTCATACTTGAATTTCATTTTGGCAGAGGGGAATTTACCTGAGCACATTTTAAACATTTTTTATCCACATTCCATGTGTCCTCTGTCATTTTGGGCCAACTCAATGTTGGCAATCTCTGTGGAGTTTTATCTTTTCCCCCAAGGCCTCTGCTCAGGCTTTCATGAACACAATGCAGAATTTCCCCTCTCAGCTGTCCTGGGACTATTCTTTTGTCTCTACGAATAAAATTCGATTCCTGACACATAGTGATTTTCCTCTATGCTTCACTGTAGACCCAACTTGAGTTCCTGCTTCTTAAATCTTCTATTACATATCTGATTTGCACTGAATAAGCCCACATTATGAGATATAGGATTATTTAAAGTATTGTTTTAGCCTGTACTGTTATCAAAAACCTGACCTTTCTCAGTTTTAATTTCTTACATATATACATAAATATATACACACATATATACATACAAATATATGTATATGTATTTTATACCTACTGTCTCTGGACATTTGTGCCCAAATACAAAAAAGGAATTTTTGAATTAAATGCAAATGTATTCTAATATATTCTGTGCACTCGATTGTATCTCAAAGTCATCCAAGGAAAAGAAAACACTAGATGTTCATGCAGAACCAGGAAACAAGAGAATGTTTCTATCTAGGAACCATGAAATTTTGATAGTACATGTGATTGCAATTTCTTCTGCACTACTTTATGAATTGGGTGAAATTTTACTTACTCTGTTTTGCTTAACCTATTCAACAGTATTCATACAACACTATTATGTATTTCCCTTACTCTTAGAAAATTTACCAATACAATTTTTTTAATTTTTATTTTTGATCTATAGAATTCTGTCGAGCGAAATAGCAAAGATCAAGTGAGAGCAGTACTTTGATACCAATTTTTCTACATGTAGGATTTCTTAATTCTTCATTCTATAGACTTCAATTGAGAATATAAATCAGTCTTTGGGAAATACAAGCAAAATAATGATTCTTTATATGTATCGTCTGGTTCATAGCTTACCACGCACTGCCAAATTTATTGTATCACCTCCAAACTCATAACAATCCTGTGAAGAACAATCCTGTGGTGTGATTATTAACAGTATCTCCCATTTTAGTGATTGGGAAACTGAGGCAGAAAAGAGTTAACTTGTTCAGGCGTCACACTCCAGAGGCCAATTTGGTAGAGTTGATTCTTACATGTTTCACTAAATTAAACTGCCTTTTGAAAATAAATAAAACAACAACTTTATTTGGATAGTGCTTTGCTATTTACATAGAACTTTCTTATGTAGTCCCCTTTCTTATTGCGGCAGACTGTGGAGAAGAGAAACAGTTTCTTTCTATCAGCAGGACTCTTAACAGCTGTCAGTCTTTGATAGAGATTGATTTGTCATATGAAATAAGAAGGAACATAAAATCGGATATATATCTCAGAGGAGAAATAGGTTTAAGAGAACAAATGGATTTTTTTTTCTGTCATACTTTAATTTTCCCTTTCAAAGTAATGCTCAAATCTGTATAGGGGAAGAAAATTACAGAGAATTCCTTGTACTTCTTGTTAAATATATTGATTTTCAGTTGGTGCTGCCACGTAGCAGTGAATGCTTTCATTGTTATTAACTAAGTTTATTAACTGTAGTAATTAACTATATTTTTGAGAGAGAGAGAGAGAGAGAGATGCATGTAAAATCAGAAAAGACTTGGAAAACCGTAAGAAATTCTGCTTTTGGTAATATGATTTTAAAATATGCATGACAAACATCAGAGTTACAAAAAATTTCATGTCACATTACAGAAAAATCAAATTTAAAATGTATTGCTTTTTTGTTCAACTGTAACCATCTTAATAATATACTCAACAATAACTGAAGATGTATTTTTCAGGGTAAGTTTTAGCAGGATGCTGCATCTGACATCGTGATTATTGATAGTGATGGTAAAGTTCAAAACATCAAAAAGTTAAAATACCCTGCCGAAATACCAAAAATGGTGGAGACGAAGTGGAAAATTATGTGAAATGTTAGGGATGTTTCATTCCAGTACCTTGGCCTCATTATATTATCAGCTAAATATAAAATACATAGACCAGATAAATGTCTCATTAAGTACTTCACAGTTCTTCCTGGGAACTTGGTAGTTGTCTTGAAAATGAAAAATAGAGGAGTATTTTATGTGAAAATTATGGTACAAAGAAGTGTTTTAGTGAAAGTTTTTATTAACTCACTGAGTGTGGTAAGGCATGATAGTCATTATTTTATTAATTGCTTTTACTTAAAGAAGACAAAGATCTAGTCTATATTAAATTTTTAAGACAAAATATCTAGCTTATTTCAGATTTAGGTAAATTACCAACTTTTCCAAGTGTGGTACAAATTAAGAGCTCCCCACATCCATTTTTGAGAGGGCTTTCCTCAAATAACAGCATTTTCTAGCTTAATTTGACATTTATTTCTACTTATATACACTGCCTACACTCACATATTTATGCGTAGAAAGCAAGAATGAATTTCATGTTGAGGTTTACCTATTTGTATTTTCCATGTAAAAGGTTTATGTGAACACAACACAAGAGATATGGATAGGAAAAACAAATTACTCTTCAAGATAAAAAAAAAACAACTTCCTTTGACAATCAATTAATTCATGCAGTGTTAATTCTTCTATGTAATTATTATATCCAGTGTCTTCCTGGATATAAATAATAAAATGGAAAAAAAAATTCTACGCAATGAACTACTGCTGTATTTCTTATTCTGACAAAGTTCCCATTGCTTTCAGATATACTTAAAAATGACAAGGTGAATAGGATGGCACCACTTTTCTTTCAAAAATGTAGTCATGCTGAAAATATCTACGTAGAAGACAAGTCACAAAGCATAGAAAACATCATAAAGGATGCTTGTTAACAATAAAAAAAATGAATGGAGAAGAGATAGAAGCACGTGAGATGAGAAGTGTTCATAATACCTGCAAGATATGAACACCAGGCTTCAGTTTCCGAGACAAGTGAGTCTCAGATTGACAGATGGTGGATGGTTGCTTCTGGTGGAGCGAGTGATGGTTAGTTTGCAAGTAAAAGCAGATAAAGGAGCACATGAATAACAGTGAAATCTTTGGTATGTGGGCAAGGCTTAAATTATAAATGGCTTAAATTATAAATGGTTCATGATTGACTGGCCACAAGAAACTTATTAAGAACGCACATATGGTGAAGGAGGTAGTGCTCTAACGGATGAGTGCGGCTGATCATAAAAAAATCCTATGTTATTTGGAGAGGAGTATTGGAGAGACAATAAGTTTGAAGGAGACCTAAGGACGGAGGAATTAAGCAGGCGCCTGTGATTCAAAAAGCAATAAAAATACGTGTGGAGTGTGCGCCTATTAGAGTTAAACACTGGTTGATTCAAGCACTGGGCGTCAGTTCTAAATGCAGTGGGTAAGAATCAAAGATAAAACAATGTAAAAGTGCTAAATTAGACAAAAGAAACAACCCACTTCAGGCCTCTGCTTGTGAGGGGAGACCCAAGTACCCTCCACAGAGAACATGGCTGTCATCCTCAATAAGTCTGACTCAAATATTAAGGAAATACCCGCTAGAAGAGGGAATGTTTTCCCTCAGGATGACGTGGTTCACGTATGTGTGTAAGAGCCATGCAACAAGTAAGATTATCCCATCTCGTGAAGGAACTGTGTGCATTGAACCTTGTACCATCTTGAATGCAAACCAGAGAGCTGGTTCCTAATCCATTTCTTATTTTGAAGCCATTGTATTTGTGTGTTGTGTTATTGTTGTTGTTGTTTCAGACAGAATTGACAAGGCTATAAAAATAGTTTGGATGATTAGAAATCATAAAATATTCATTCTGAAATACCTTCTAGAAGTCATTTGCTCTAAACTCCCTTTTCATTTTTTTTTTTTTTATTTTTCTTAGATTAAGAAAGTGACGTTCAAACTGTGTAGCTGAATTCCTCAAGGTACAGCAAATTAATTAGCTGCTTGGCTAAGGCTAGAAATCAGGAATCTTAATTCCCCTGTGGTGTCAAAGGATTACTAATAATGACTTGACCAATGACAGTTTTTCAAGGAAAAAAAAACTTCCCCCTTTCTCTGAAGGAATAATGTCATTCTAAGAAAACTAAGATTTTTAAATGTAGGAAAATTGCATTCTGCTTGGAACAGAAGCTTAATTTCCAGTTATTTTCTCCCCTCTAACCATTTAATATGGATTATGAATTGGGGGAAATCTTTTGGCCTTACTTGAATTTCTAAATTCCACACAAAACCACTTTTGAATATCCAAGCTTATCATTTAATTCAAATGCTGATAGACATTACTATATATGATTACACTTTTGAATAATACCTTGAATGTGTATGACATATTTTAACACCTAATTTAGTTTACAGAGTCTTTCTCATTTTCTCTCTGTGTTAGAAAAGCATGCATGGATAATTAATCTTAATCTGATTCCTATCGAGAAACAGAGAGGTTAAGTGAATGGCTCCAGGTCACACAGCAAGTCAGCAGCAATTTTTTAAATGTCTTATTTGAATATAAAAACATTTAGATAATAGAATAATTATTTAGGGTCGTCAATAGTGGTAACACTTGCCATGTTGAGATAAGAAAACCATATTTTAAATCTCACAAGACATTTCCAGATGGTAAGAACTAGCATAGTGAAGACTTCCCTAAACTTCGTGTTTGTATTATTTAACCTTGCTTATGATAAAAAAAAGGAGAAATTCTTTTCTATTTAGTAAAAACATTGAATGCTCAGTATAATTTTTATGACAGTGTGTATATTCATTCGGATAAAATAAAATCAATCGTTTTCCTTTTTAATTTTAAGGAAATAATGAAGTCAAAATATCAAAGTATTTTATTGATATTGAAATGACATCGCTTAGTGTATAATATAAATTTGTAATATTCCCAAATTCCCGCATTTGGGTGATGAAAAACACGGGAAATGTGTTAAATATTTTTGCTTTGATTGTAAAATCCAGCAACATATGGACAAAAAGAAACTACTTTTCTTAATTTTTTAAACCCCACCTAGAGTTTATTACAGAAAGGAGGGCTTGAGCATTGCACTTGCTTGAGAGACTAATGATTAGAGTTTAAGAAATAGAGCTTTATTATGAAACATCCTCTATGAGATAGATATTTTTACCAGGGAAATTGTATGTCAAATAAGTCACAAGGCAAACAATATTCCTTTTAAGTATGTACTGTTAACACATTAAACCAAATTATTTATAGTATTTATCAAATATTCCTACAACTTTTGAAAACATTTTGAACCCTAGGGTGCCTGGGTGGTTCAGTTGGTTAAGCATCTGACTTCAGCTCAAATCATGATCTCATGGTTTGTGAGTTCAAGTCCTGTGTTGGGTGAGCTCGAGCCCTGCTTCAAGGGAGCTCTAGCCTGCTTCAGGTGAGTCCTGCTTCCCTCTCTCTCTCTCTCTCTCTCTCTCTGCTCCTTGTGGGACTCCCTCTCTCTCTCTCTGCCCCTCATTCACTTGCACCCTCTCTCTAAAAACAAACAAACAATTCTGAACTCTATAAAATGCATTTCAAAAAAGTGGATAATAACTTGAAAATTTAGACACCTTTTTATCTTTGTTACTGATTATATTAACTAAATGTGTTATTCCAATAATATTGATTAAACTTCATTTGCTCCCTGATACTTAAATGCTAAGTAATTATGTTTACCTCGCCTAGAGGGATGACCTTGGTATATATTCCATCAAGATGAGCTTTATGCTTTGTAACACGCCACAGAAAACTATTTTCATCATATCCAGCTATAATACTTCCTAAGAAATTATAATAAAATAAAAAAATGCACCTGTAGAAATGACAGAGAATATAACCAGTTTTTCAGCTCCCATTGCACCAGTGTGGAATATAGGCCCCAAACTTCACAAGAAGAGAGGATCTATTTATTAGCAAGAGACCTTGTCAGTGTACTGAGAACTGCTTAGATGCGTAGTATTCTTTTATTTTCCATATGAGAAAAGAGAAAAATAGAGTTGAATTCAGCATAAGAATTAAGCAAAATCCACCAACAAGGACACTGAATTGCATAGAATTAGGAGAATTTTACTTGAATGGTATGTGTGTATGGATATTAAAATATATCCTTAAACTACATAAAAACAGAGATGGCCCAGATGGCCACTATGGAAATGATGAATATGGACAGAGAACTATTTATTTTCCCAATACCCAAGTAAATATATATAAATACATATAAATATTTATATAAATAAGTAAATAAATAAATAAATAAATTCCATTTAAAAGGAAATGTGTTTGTTATTCTAAATTTGGTAAATGCATAAAAATCAAGAGGGAAAAATGACTCATAATGTCATAATTCAAATATAGTCAGTATCAACATTTTGTACCATTTCCTTCCAATTTAAACTTAAGCTTAAAATTTATATAGTGACAAATCATCATAAGTATGGAACTGTGCTTCTGTTGTTTCATTAATTGCTTTTAAAATCAGAAATCCTCAAGTTATTATTTTAATATATGTATAGTACTCTATTATTTATCATAATTTGTATAAGCATTTCAATATGGCCAGCCATTAGTTGGATCTTGTTTTTCTGTGTTGCAAGAAATGCTGCAATAAATATGTGCTGGAAAATGATTGATTTTAGGATTCTATAAATATATTGCTAAGCTGCTTTTATAAAACATTCTGATCAATGTGTGGCTGTGAACAGGCACCATAGAGCATGTGGCTTAAGAGCAGAGAATCCAAAGCAAACCTCACTAACTTCCTGGATAACCTAGGGAAAATCACTTACCCTCTCTATTACACAGTTCCTTCATCTCTAAATTTGGGTTGTAATATGTCCCTCATAGAACTGCTATAGGATTAAAAAAGTTACGAAACATGTAAATGTTTCGAACATTTCCTTGCCCATAGCACTATGAGCCTTGACGATAAGGTGTGTACAGGGAGGCCAAATTGATAGAAACTTACTGTTCCAAATAATTAATTACGTCATAGTTTCCAAGATTGTTTCTTTTATAGGTAAGCAAAGCTTAGCAGATTAAATATCAACCACAGTGAACCCTAATTTGTAGCCTTTTGCATAAAGTTTGAATATAACATATTCATCAGCTATATATAGGCATGTATTTGGGGGAAATTGTGCTTACAGATGATTTCAAGCAATTCCCTTCTTGTTAGCGGTGGTTGCAGTTTCTTGTACTAGCGGATTCATCAGGTGCAAAGTGAGTATGCCATCTTGGCCCATTGGTACACAGCCTTAGCATCTGCTCTAAGGATTTGACTGCTTTTGCCTTTGTATTCCATTTGACTTCTGAACTGTCAGCTGAGATTTTTATTTGGTATTTATGTGGCACTTCTAAATTGTCCCTCTAAATTCCCCAGAGATTTGCATAACTGAGTGACCCATAGGAAAATGTCTTTCTTAAGAGATGCATTTGCCTGCCTGTACGACAAGGCCATTGGCTACAAATATCCAAACATTTTTCTGTGGCCAGGAGCCAACCTTCACTTCTGCTAAATAGGGGAGTCTCAGTTTTGCCCAGTGCAGATTTGTCCTTGGTTCCTCCCACCAATGTTTTACTTTCTACAGGGTACAGTGTGACTGATTTCCAGATGACAACATGTCCTTCAACTTAGAAACTCTTATCAGTAAGCTGAGTAGCCTTCTTTACCTCAGTTGGGAGAAAATCAGAAGGTCCAGACCTCAATTTAAAAGGGATGTAGAGGTCCCAGGAGACTCACTTGTTGCCTCTACTGGCAGTGAGGCAAAAACTTGCTCATATATATGATGTACTAACCCTGAATTTTCCCTCTCCATCTCCATGAACTTTTATCTCTCTTCAAAGGGTCTTCTGACATCCTGCAAGACGTGATCATTATTTCTAGCCTCAGAGTTTTCTCCTGCCCTTCTGTGATAGGAGTACTTTTTACCTATGAACAGTAACAAGCTAGGAATGTTCTTTCACATGGGCCGCATTTGACTTCAAAATCTAGATGTCTCTGTGAGACAGGCTTATTCGATTTCTGTCAAATGTTCTAGTCCTCATATATTCTAGTTTTTCTTTAAATCTTTTAAATGTTTTATTTATTTTTGAGAGAGAGAGAGAGAAATAGAGACATCACGAGCAGGGGAGGGGCAGAGAGAGAGGGAGACTCTGAAGAGGATCTGAAGCAGGCTCCAGGCTCTGAGCTGTCAGCACGGAGCCTGACGCTGGACTTGAATTCACGAGCTGTGAGATCATGACCTGAACCGAAGTTGGACGCTTAACCGACTGAGTCACCCAGGGGCCCCTATTCTAGTTTTAAACGTTTCTACCACCACCTGCTTGGTCAGGCCGTAAAGCTGATTGGAACGGCTTATGTCATCACTCTTGATAAGATTTATAATGTTTGTTTTTGTTCAGAGACCCATTCAAATTTTGATATTATTATTGCAAATTTGTGAAGAGAAGCTCAAAGGGCTCCCGGATAAGGAATGTAATTTCATCAAAATCTGAACAATGCTGTTCAGATCCCTGAGCGTCTTGCCTAAAGCAGGTTCAGTGAGAGATTGCAACTTATTCCCCACATTTTGAAGAATGTCTATCGCCACATGCTCTTAGGAATTGTACAAACTGGATTAATCTTGAATATTGTGTGGATTTATTGAACAAACACTATTTGCCACATGAGTGACTACAGTCTTTAACTCCTCTTGCATTTCCTCCTTTGAAGAGAGAAATTATCATTTTATAAATGCGAGTAACACACTTACTGTTTGTGGTTACCAAGTCCCCATATCACCTCACTAGATTTTGGCCATGTGATGGTGAGTTTAAATATCCTGTGGCTTACTGGATTCCATTTCACAAGATTGCAAAATTAGACTTCAAAACGGGTATTTAAAAAAATCGTTAGACATATATATATTTGCTCATCAGTCCTGCTTGGCCTCTTGTATTTCCTATACAGTGTTTAAAATAATATATAGGTACTATAAAGGTATGTTGCACATACAACTAAAGTATTTCACAGGAACAACATTTTAATCCTTAAGGATCCATTATCAGTCTCTAGATGCTTATCTACTGGCCAAAAAAGACTGACAAAAAGAGAATCGGGGGAATCAAACTCCACCTCCAGCCATTTTCTCTTTCAGAATATAGATCTTATGCTGTCTCCTAGACTTCTGTATTGCCTAATTTTTACTACCTAGAAGGACGTGGATAATTTCAAAATTTTCCATTTAATATCGCCTATCAAAACTGGACAAAGGGCAGGCTTTATTAGTAACTTCATGAAAAGATTAATGGCAGAAATGCCCCATAATCCAATTCTATTATACATTTGGGTAAAGATGACTGGACTGGATTATTATTCTCTAATAATCTCTTCAATTTATAAATTTAGTTCTCTCCTTCATGTAATTTCCACATCCACCTAGTTTAGCTTTGTACCTTCCAGGGTGTCATCTTTATACTTTATAAGAATTACTATACATTGAGCTCCAGATCCATCAATCTTAAAAAGGCTTTGCATAACATCTCCAGGCTATGTCATTCAAATTGTCATATAAGGCCTAAGATGTTACCCACATTTCCCTTGGATCAGACTGAAGTTCTCACCTACCAAGTATTTAAAATATGCTGTCATCTTCTTGTGGAAATCTTGTCAGTGTTCTTTATTTCAACACATTCTTCAAAAGCCACCAGTTGAATAGGTTGTTATCACCTCCATTAGTCTTTTCATTCCTTCCTTTTGTATCTAAAATAAAAAAAAAAAATTATTGGAAAGGCTTAACAGTACATTCGAAGTCAATAAAATTTATTTAAGTAGAAGTTCTAGAAGAAAAAAAATGTCAGAGCATCAGAGAGATAATTCAGACAATATCAAATATGTGAATTTGGGGTCAGAGGGAGAAGCGAGAGAGGATGCAATGGAAAGAGAATTATTTTAGATACTTCATTTTCCAGTATTAACAGTTTAATCATTTGTCCCTGGAGTTAGATTTTATCCTCACAAAGTCTCCCCCTCCCCCACAGTTTATGGTAAATATAATTTTATCCCTGCTATTTGCCCAAGGATAAAAATAGAATAGATCTTTACTAATCTAGAAATGGCTCTTCTCTGTCTGGCATTTTTTATTTAGACCTTTTTCCATCTTTATTTGTCTAATACATTTAAGAAAATTCTTATCTTAAAACTTATCCAGCCTCATTTACTTCTTAACAATGACAGCCATGGTCTCTAGTATAAAAGACAGTGTAAGTTCAGAGAGCCTTGCCGCTATTATGATTTCCAACAAATATCTCTATTTACTCACAATAATTGTATTATTTGATTCACTATTTTGTAGTATTCTCACTTGAAAAATTTTAAAATCATTTATAGAATTATTTCTTCTATGAATTGAATCTACAATTTTAACACAATTTTTTTTTTCCCCTCAAAGAATAACAAAGTTATTCTAGAACTTCAAGATGCTAGGGTCATTCTACTCTTGCTGATAGTGTGAGATATAATTATCTCTCCCAGTCATGTTATCTTTATAAAGACTTAAAAATAGGAATAGATATGGACTTCAAAACTTTCTTACCAAATCCTATTTAGAACATGAAAAACATTGTATTCAAATTATTGCTATGCTTTATAAATAGTCAGGAGTCTTACAATTTAAACACTTTTCAATGTAATTTTTCCTTTAAAAATTGTTGCTACCTCCTGGAATTACACTAAAAAATCCATCTGGTCTAACTACCTCCTTAAGGCCAGACAGTGTCTTAACCTTCCAACTCAGATGTTTACCAACTTATGCAAGGACAAAGTGCCCTTTGTCAACTCCGTTTCTGGTACAACGTGGAGGGACCTTAGAAGTCACCACTCTGTCCTACCAAGTATAAAACTGATCAAACTAAAAAATCAACACCACTTTCTAAATCTGTTCAGAGAAGTCAGGTCACAGGGCAAACCACTATACCAAATATTGGAGAGACAAACGGGTGAATAGAGAACAAAACTTACTGAAGCAGAAACCCACAAACAAAAATCTCTGTGAGAGCCAATGCAGGAGTAACTAATCAACAAATTGTTGAAGGCTCAGTGTAGACAACTCTGAGAATGAAAATCTCTAGGGGAACTGAGTCATAGAGAGTCCCACACGCTTTTGTGAATTTTACCTGAAAAGGCTCTACCATATTCTTACAGTGAATATTACAGCAGGAGGATGGGAAAAGGAACTATTTAGAAATATGCTAGATCAGGTGAAACTACATTGCTAGGAGCCTTCCTTGTTGGGATTTTATCAAAGTCTAACTGATTTAGGGAAGGAAAAACTGAGAACAAAACAAAACAAAACAAAACTGAGATGCACTGGTGAAGTTCACAGTTCAAGGGCATAGGTTCACCAAAGACTGAGACCCAATTATAAGACTAGAGAACACTTTCTCTCCACCAACACTTTCCCACTATATTATTAAAGGTCTGTTTATTGAGTTCATTTTATCTAGTACGTCATGTGTCCATTTTTCAACAAAAATTATAAGGCAGATTAAAAGGTGAGAAAACACACTTCTAATAGATTGAACAAGCATCAGAATCAGATTCAGACATGAGAGGGAAAACTAGACCAGAAAAAAATTTTGAACAATGATTAATGTGGTAAGAGTGATAATGAAAAACATAGATAACACATAAGAACAGATGGATACTATAAGCAGATCAAAAGTTTTGATATAGATCAAAAACTCTACAGAAATGAAGAATACCTCTGATGGTCTTATTACTACTAGATATGATTGAGAAAAGAATCTCTGAACTTGAAGATATGACAATAAGAAGTTCCAAGTCTGAAAAGCAAAGGCAGAAAAAGTCTTTGAATTGAAAAAACAAAACAAAACAAAACAAAAAACACAGAACATAATAATCATATTTTGTGGGACAACTGTAAAAAGTATAATATATACATAATGAGAATATCAGGAGAAATAAGTAACAGAAAAAATATTTGAAACAATAATAACTGATGATTTCCCAAATTAATGTCAGATGACAAACCACAGATCCAGGAATATTAGAAAATTTGATTTTTAAATGTGATGCTGCTATTATTACATTCCAGAATCAAGGTATCTTTAAATTTTTTTTTTTAATGTTTATGTATTCTTTGAGAGAAAGAGAGAAAGAGAGAGAGAGACAGAAAGAGACGGAGCATCAGTGGATGAGGGGCAGAGAGAGGGAGAAACAGAATCCGAAGCAGGCTCCAGGCTCTGAGCTGTCAGCACAGAGCCAGATATAGGGCTAGAACTCAAGGTCCGTGAGATCATGACCTGAGCTGTAGTCGGTCACTTAACTGGCTGAGCCACCCGGGTGCCCCCAGAATCAAGGTATCTTTAATAATGTGAGATGATCATGGGGGTGACACACATTTTTCCTAAAATTTAAAAGTGGTTACAGTTATCCTCAAGGCATAAATTTAGAAAAAAAAATGTTCTGGCACACCTCACCCCTACCTTAATCTGTATATAGATGACAAAAATGTTGAATCACCTGACTGATTGTAATAAAGTGGTAATTTTAGGGAGACACAAGTTTGTGACTGTAACCAAGAAAGTGCATGTCTAATCAATTAAATTTACTCTGAAATAAATATATAAAATTAAAGAATGTAAGAACAGGAGCTAAATTATGTCCATAAGCAAAGATGGATTTGAACTTTATTCAACACATGCCGAAAAGTATAGTAGCGATAAATGTTTAACAGTTAGAGCATAAGTACAAAGGTGCATAAGTACTTGATCGGGAAGAATCTATCAGACTTCCATCTAACCAATATGAAATATCTTTCAAAAATGTGTAGGCAATTTTTGATTTTCTTAAAAAAATTACTCTTCAACCTTCCATATCCACATCCTCTATATTCACTTATTCACTGTCTTATTGATGTTATCCCTTAAATACATCTCAGATTCATACTATTCCTCAATTCCCCATTGCCACCGTTCTAGAAAAATGTCCTAAATTCAGACCATTAGTGGTCTCCTACAGGACAACCGAGAAAACCACACCTTTGATATACAGAGACATACAGTCTGTCTAGAGCTGAAACTAGCTCACACCAAAAGATATTGGGAAGAAGGGCCCTCAGCACATTAGCAAGGACTACTAATAAACAGCAGCAGTCTTCTACTAGAAGACAGACAAGATAAGGGAGATAAATGGTCTCCAAGTGAGGATAGAGGCCTGAAAGCCAAAGGGGTAGCAAGAACACTGTGATAAAACCTCAGACAAATTAGCCCTCACCCTAAGCACAAAGTGAACTCTGGGGAATTCGAAGATGACGGTGCACAGAAGGTAGTGACAGCCTCAACAAAACCCATATCCAGTTTATCTCCTGACTAGACCAACTCTACTCTTCAAACTCTACCCTTCAAACCAACTCTACCCTTCAAACTAGACCAACTCTACCCTTCAAACTAGACCAACTCTACCCTTCAAACGAATGGTTGAGAAGAAAAAGACTATTTCCAGGTTTAAATAATATTCAAGCTCTCCAGTTTCACACACTTCATGCAACAATTGACTAAAACTCATGAAATACATAAAAGTGAGAAATGACACATTGTCAACAGATAAAACAATCAACAGGAAAACAGGAATAAAGGATGCATATGTTGGAATTATGAGATAGATAACTTAAAATAACTATAGCTACTATGTTAAATTCTCCATGAATAATTTTAGCTGACAGATGAAAACTACAGGAAAAGTTGAATGGAAGTCTGAAAAAGAAAACACTTCAAGAAAACACTGGAAGTAAAGGACACTACAACAAATATTAAGAATGCTTTCAACAAACTCATCTGTAGACTCAATTGAGTTGAAAAAAGAATCTGTGAAATTCAATATGGGTTGAAAGACATTATCAAAACTGGAATAATTTTCAGAGAAAAATTAGTAATTAAATAAATAAACAAAAACAAAAAAATAGAACATCCAAGGGTTGTAGGACAATATCAAACAGTCTAACGCATGCATAATTAGACTCTGAGAAGAAAAGAAAGAATGGGGCGGAAGTGAAAAAATATCTGAAAAGACAATGACTGAAGATATTCGAAGAATAATGAAACAAAGAAAACTACATATTTAAGAAACTCAGAAAACTCTAAGCAAGATAAATACCATAACAAACATATATCACATACATAGTGAAAATCTTGAAGTAAATTGGAGGGAAATAAACTCAGTACTGGGCAGGGAAAAATAAGATGTGAAACTTTCACATCAGAAACTATGTAATTTAGAAGATAGCTGTGCATCTTTAAAGTGCTGAAATAAAAAATAAAAACCTATTGATCCGTAATTCAAAACTCAGTATAAGTACCTTTGAAAAGGGACAATGAAATTTTAAAGTTAAACAAAAATTCAGAGAACTTATTAGGAAAAGATACATACTACAAGTATGTACAAATTCTCTAAGCAGAAGGACTATGAGGCCAAACAGAAAAGTGATTCCACACAAAGAAATGAAGGTTCCCAGAAACTGTCAAAATAAAGAATATTGAGGAAGGCATTTAAATTTATTTTTTATTTGCTGTAAAAGATGATTGATCAAAGAAAAGTAGTATCAATAAATTTTGTATTTATGACATCTTTAAAAGTGTAGCGTGTGACAAATATAGCACAAAAGGTGGGAGGGAGGAAATGGAAATGTACCTTTCCTAAGTTCTTATACTACAGATGAAATGATATCATAACATACCAAGCCAAACTGCGATTAATAAAAGATGGACATGGTAAACCAGTGGCCAGAAGACACATTTTATAAAAGGACAAACAATAAATAATTTAGCTTTTGTGGACCATATACAATCTCTATCTCCTATTCTTCTTGATTTGTGTTTGTTTTCACTTATTTTTATTTCGTTTAATTTGTTTGAAAATCCTTTAAAAATTTTGAAAACAACCTTAGCTTGGGGTCAGACTAGTACAGGCAATGATCAGATTAGGCCTGTGGACCACAGTTGCAAATTGTAGGCTAACCAGTAAAAACAAACAAATAAAAAAGATAAGTATAGAGTGAAGATTAAATGAAATTTCAAAAAAATTCTTAATACAGGGGCACCGGGATGGCTCAGTTGGTTAAGTGCCTGACTCTTGATTTCGGCTCAGGTCATGATCCCAGAGTCATTTGATCGAGCCCCGCATTGGGCTCCATGTTGAGGGTGGATTTTGCTTAAGATTCTTTCTTTCTTGGGGCGCCTGGGTGGCGCAGTCGGTTAAGCGTCCGACTTCAGCCAGGTCACGATCTCGCGGTCTGTGAGTTCGAGCCCCGCGTCGGGCTCTGGGCTGATGGCTCAGAGCCTGGAGCCTGCTTCCGATTCTGTGTCTCCCTCTCTCTCTGCCCCTCCCCTGTTCATGCTCTGTCTCTCTCTGTCCCAAAAATAAATAAACGTTGAAAAAAAAAAAAAAAGATTCTTTCTTTCTTTGGGTGCCTGGGTGGCTCAGTCGGTTGAGCGTCCGACTTCAGCTCAGGTCACGATCTCACGGTTGGTGAGTTCGAGCCCCGCGTCAGGCTCTGGGCTGATGGCTCAGAGCCTGGAGCCTGCTTCCCATTCTGTGTCTCCCTCTCTCTCTGCCCCTCCCCCATTCATGCTCTGTCTCTGTCTCAAAAATAAATAAACATTAAAAAAAATTTAAAAAAAAAGATTCTTTCTTTCTTTCTCCCTCTCCTTCTGCCCCTCTCACTCATTTGCACATGTGCTTTGTCTCTTGCTCTCTCAAAAAAAAAAAAAAATTCTTAATACAGAAGCAGGATAAAATGAATAAAGAAACAAAAAACAGTGTAAATAGAAAATAACTAGCACAATGGTATACAGCCATATCAACAATTATATTAAATGTTAAAGATGGGAACACATCAATTAAAATACAGAGATTGTCAGATAAAAAAGATACTTTTTTACGCTGCCTGCAAGTAAAAGTCTAGAAAAAAGATATACCATGCAAACTCTAACTTTAAGAAAGCTGGAGTAACTACATTAATAGTAGACAAAAAGACTTCATAACAAGGAATATTACCAAGTGTAAAGAAGGTATTACTCAAGAAAAAAGGGATCAATTTGCTGCGTAGATACAGCAATTCTAAATGTCTGTGCACTCAATGACAGAGATTCGAAATACATGAAACAAAAGTGATAGAACTAAAAGAACCCTGTGGATAGAAAAATCCACAATTATAGCTGAAGACTTCGACACTACTCTTTCATTAATCAATTGAACAAGTTGACAGAAAATCAGTTAGGAAATAGAAGACCTGAACAACTGTATCAAGCAACTTAATCTAATTGACATTTTAAAAACACTCCACCCGACAACAGGAGAATAAACTGACACATATATCAATTGATTTCAACAAAGGTGCAAAGTCAGTTCAAAAAAGAAAAGATGGTTTTTTTCAACAAATGATGTTGGGACAGTTGAGTATCCACCTGGGAAAAAAAAAAGGTTTAAAAAAAAAAAGGAAACTTGACCTCTACCATACAACAACTATAAAAGTTAGCTCAAACTGGATCATAGAGCTATGTGAAAATCCTATAACTATTTTAAAAAAAAATTCTAGAGGAGGGGCACCTTGATGGCTCAGTCAGTTAAGTCTCCAACTTCAGCTCAGGTAATGATCTCGCTGTCCATGGTTTGGAGTCCCGTGTCGGATTCCTTGCTGACAGTTCAGAGCCTGGAGCTTGCTTCAGATTCTATGTCTCCCTCTGTCTCTGTCTCTGTCTCTGTCTCTGTCTCTGTCTCTGTCTCTCTCTCAAAAATAAAGATTTAAAAAAATTCCAGAAGAAAACATAGGGAAAATTTTTACTGACTTTGTGTTAGGCTGGAGATGCCAAATTACAGTCTTCAGGCCAAATATGACCTCCCACCTATTTTCGTTAATTAGGTTTTATTGCAACACAGTCACACCTTTCATTTACTTATTGTCTATGGATGCTTCTATGCTATCACAGCAGAGGTCAGTAGTTGCAAAGAGACTATGTGTGGCCTACAAACCAAAATATTTGCTATCTGCTTCTTTATGAAGGACATTTGCCAATGCCTGAATTATTTAGATGTAACACCGAAGGAAATATTTATAAAGTGAAAAAATATAATAGCACTTCACAAAATTTAGAAACTTCTACGTTTTGAAAGACAAGCTGCTGACTGTGATAAAAATAATTGCTAAACTGCTTTCTGATTAAGAACTTGGATGGGGCACCTGGGTGGCGCAGTCGGTTAAGCGTCCGACTTCAGCCAGGTCACGATCTTGCGGTCCGTGAGTTCAAGCCCCGCGTCGGGCTCTGGGCTGATGGCTCAGAGCCTGGAGCCTGTTTCGGATTCTGTGTCTCCCTCTCTCTCTGCCCCTCCCCCGTTCATGCTCTGTCTCTCTCTGTCCCAAAAAATAAATAAACGTTGAAAAAAAAAATAAAAAAATAAAAAAAAAAAAGAACTTGGATCCAGAATATATAAAGAATGCTCAAAAGTCAATAATAATAATAACCCATAACTTAAGAAATGGACAAAATGTTTGAACATATACTTCACCAAGGAAGGTACATCAATGGCAAATAAGAGCATAAAAAGATGCTCAACATATTCAATCATTAGGGAAATGCTAAATAAATCCAACAAGTTATCACTGCATACCCATTAAAATGGCTAACATTTAAAAAATAAGTCTGGAATTACCAGAAGTACTAGAGAAGATGAGGGGTAATGGGAACTCCCAAACATTACAGATGGGAGTGCAAAATGGTACATACGAATTGAAAAGTACTTGGCAGTTTCCTATAAATTTAAACACTAATTTAACCTCATTCTTCAGTAATTAACCAAAAGAAGTGAAAACTTAATGTTAGCATAAAACCTGTATGTGAAAGTTTATAGTGGCTTTATTCATATATACCACACACACACACACACACACACACACACACACACACATACACACACACACACAATGTGTTGATGAGTACAAATCAAATATAGTGGTGAATGTGTAAACAAACTGCACTGTATCCATACAGTGAAATATCACTCATCAGTAACACTGAACAAGCCATGAAACAGGTGGATGAATCACAAATGCACCATCCTGAGTGAAAGAAGCCAAACAAAATGATACATACTTTGGTTTCATTTATATCACATTTCAGAAAAGGCAAAACCCTAGCGACAGAAACCTGATCGGTGGCTGCAGGAACAGAGGCTTGGGTATGAGGGTAGATTATGAAAGGGCATAAGGGAATCTTTTGCAACAATAAATGTCTTCTAGATCTTGAATGTAAAATCTGTCAAATCTCAGAACTTCGCACTGAAAAGGGAAGCGTCACTGCAATTATATGTAAATTATGCCTTCATAAACCTAACAAAAATAACAACACATCCTGACATTGACATACATTAATGTTTTATTTCAAGAGTTTAAAGATGAATCAATACCAAAGAAATTCTGTTGGTCTACTTCACCATGTTAGTGGATGTACTAAAGGAGAATTAAATCATATGGGTATTTTTTGTTGTTTTTTGCTTCTTTGTTTTCATTTTCATTTTTATTTTATGGTCTACAGCATCTTATGGTCTACAGAAAAATTGAAGGGAAAGTACAGAGATTTTTCATATACTACCTGCCCACACACAGGCAAAGCCTCTCCCATTATCAGCATCCCCCACCACAGTGGTACATTTGTTACAATTGATGAACTTAAACTAGCACATTGTAATTACCCAAAGTCCATAGATTAAATTAGGGTTTCCTCTTGATGGGTTCTATGGGTTTGGACAAATATAGGTGACATATATGCATCATTATGGTATTGTGCAAAGGATTTTTAAGGTAGAGAAAATCCTCTACTTAAAAAATCTGCTACCCTAAAAATCCTCTGTGCTCCTTCTATTTATTCCTTCTCCCGTCCAGCCACTGGCAACCATTGATCATTTTATTTCTCCATAGTTTTGCCTTTTCGGACATGATACAGTCAGAATCATACAGTATGCAGACTTTGTAGATTGATTTTTTTCACTTAGTAATATGCATTTAAGTTTCCTTCATGTCTTATCACAGCTTTATAGTTCATTTCTTTTTAGCACTGGATAATATTCCATTGTCTGGATGTACCACAGCTTATTTATCCATTCACCTACTGAAACACATTTGATTGCTCCCAAGTTTTGGCATTTATAAATAAAGCTGATGTAAATATCTGTGAGCAGGTTTTTGTATGGATACAAGTCCAACTCCTTTAGGTAAATGCTGCAAGAGTATGATTGCTGTATTGTATGATAAGATTGTGTTTAGTTTTACAAGAAACCACTAATTGTCTTTCAAAGTGGCTTTCCCGTTTTGCATTCTCACCAGAGATGAAAAAGAGTTCCTGTTGCTTCCTATTTGATGTTGTTAATGTTTTAAACTTTGGACATTCTAATAGGTATGCAGTGATATCTCATTGTTTTGGGTTTTTGATTTTTTTGTTTGTTTGTTTCCTGATGCCATATCATGTAGTATCCCTTTCATATGCTTCTTTGGCATTTTTATATCTTCATTAGTGTGGTGTTTATTAAGGCCTTTGGTCCATTTCTTAATTGAAGTTTTTGTTTTCTTATTACTGAATTTTTAAGGTCCACTGTATATTTTGGTTAACAGTCCTTTATCAGGTGTGTCTTTTGCCATTATAATCTCCTATCCTTTGGCTTGTCTTACTCTCTTAACATTGTCTTTCCTAGAACAGAAGTTTTCATTTTAAGAAGTTGAATTCATCAATTATTTCTTTTATGGATCGTGTCTTTGGTGTTGTATCTAAAAAATCATTGGCATATCCAAGTCATGTAGGTTTTCTCCAATCACATGTTTTTAATTAACAGCTATAGAAGAAGCACTTAATAAATATTAATAAATGATATGATATTTTATATCAACATATGGTAAAAAATGCATTTAGGTATTACATAGTAGAATTTCTCCTTCACATAAAAATAATTTTAACAAATCTGTGGAGAACACTGATACCAGTCTTTACATGAAAATATAGATATATTACTATGCAGATCAGAAACAAGACAGAAAAGTTTAGGATTACATCCACAATTTACATGGTATTGGTGGTCTCAGAAACCACTAAAGGTAAGAAGATGGAGTAGAAGGTATAAGAATCAGAAGAAAGAAATAGAAGTCTCATATTGGTAGATAAAATCATTATTATTTTAGAAAACCAATAGAACCAATACATATAACTCAATAGCATTCCTCTCTACTATCAAACCAACTAGAAAATATGAGTAATCAAATACCACGCTTCTCTAGCAATAGACATTATAAGGTAAATAAATGTATAGAAATGTTACACCAAAAATTTTAAAAAAATTATTAAAGGAAATAAAAGTAGAAGTGGATAAAGGAAGAGGTCTACTATGCTTGTAGATAAAACACTATGGGATGCTAAAGATGTATCTTAACATATAAATTTACAAATTCATGTAATTATGGTCAAAAAGTGCCTGCATTTGTATAAAAATATGTAAAAAAAAAATAATAAAGATCAACAACGGCCAAGTCAAGTTAGAAAATTTACCCAAGCCATACTATAAAACTCTTAAAACCCAGTATGTGTACAGTATTAATTCTAACAAAATAAAGAGAAAATAAATTGTTACCTCCCTACTTTAGATTAATACCTAAATGTGAAAGGTAAAGCTATAACATAAAGAGAAGCAACATGGGGATATATGGTAGTGACCTAGAGGTGGAGAAAGAATTTTTAAGCAAGAACCAAAGAGTTCAAACCATAAAGAAAGTGATATATTGACTACAATCATATTTAGGGTTTGTACTTACCGAAGACACCCAATATCAAAATTAATAAGTAAATATAAATTATGAGATGCTTTCATGTCAAAATCCCATAATAAATGCCTAAAATCTACTAATAACTATTGCACATTAATCAGCAAAATAGAGGAAAAGTAATTTTTAAAAATGGGGCAAATTGGGGCGCCTGGGTGGCACAGTCGGTTAAGCGTCCGACTTCAGCCAGGTCACGATCTCGCGGTCCGGGAGTTCGAGCCCCGCGTCAGGCTCTGGGCTGATGGTTCAGAGCCTGGAGCCTGTTTCTGATTCTGTGTCTCCCTCTCTCTCTGCCCCTCCCCCGTTCATGCTCTGTCTCTCTCTGTCCCAAAAATAAATAAACGTTGAAAAAAAAATTTTTAAAATGGGGCAAAGTTTACAAATAGCTAGTTCTTAGAATGGAAAGCCTGCATGAATTAAATTTTTATAAAAATGTGATACTCAGACTCACTGGTAATCAAAACCTGCAAATTAAAATAATAATGCATGTATCTGTAAACTATAATATTGGAAAACATTTAAAATAATGGCAATACAAAAATACAGGAGGATGTATTATATACTGCCAGAGTGAATAGGTCCATACCATTACTCTGGGGTAAAATCTGGTGCTAATCAATGAAATTAACTATATGTTTATCATGGAGCCCCTGGCTATGTCCCAGAGAGATTTTAGCATGAGTTCATAAGGGAATCACCAAAGGACAGTTACCAAGGCGTTGCTTGTTTTAGTGAGGAATTGTAAGCAACTCAGAAGCCCATCACTAGAGAAATGAAAACCCTAAGTATAGTATGAAATAACCCGCAACAATTAGAGCAATGGACCAGATGAACATAAAGCGATATCAGTAAGTCCTAAAAACAGAGTGTGCATGCATAAAGTTAGAAATACAGTGAAATTTATGTACGTGTAAAACACAAAGAAGCACTACATATTTTGCATGGTCAGGTCCATATATAAGGGTTTTTGTCAAAGTATTAGAGTAGTTGCTTATGGGGGCAGATGGGGGGGCTTATATTTTTATATTAAAAATATAAAATAAATGCATGTAAAGTGAGATAATAGGAATTTATTTGGGGAGTGTTAATATTAACTAATTCTCTAACTTAAACATAAAGCACTATTAAGCCAGAAGAGTGGTCTAAAGCAAATAACTACACAAGATATGTAGACTTAATACTTGGAAGATCTTAATGTCTACATAGTAACCTACTGTGGTTATTAATTACATTCTCTGCTTCGCTCTTACTATTAAGACAGAAGAGCTGCTTTTTGGTTTGTTGTTTTTCAGTTGTTCCTTCCTCATATTATATTTGAGTACAACACACCCTTAAGGGCAAGATTTTTATCATGTGTTTTTTTTTTCACAGAAGTCTTAGGATCATGAATTTACTCTCTCCGTATATACAAAACCTTATTTAGGGGGTTTAAACACTTAAAACATGTTCAAATTATTCTATTGTTTCTGCAAACATACAGTTTGTGTCGTATTCAACTTTGTCTGCTCTAAACAAGGTTCTTGGGTACGTACATACTAGTCATGCAAAAAAATGAAATTTTATTTTTGTACTGGTTTCATTTCATTGAAGACACTGACCCTGACTGAGCATATATTAAAATCATATTGCTATTCCTAAATTTTTAAATACTGAGGAAGAATGATACAAAAATTACTGTAATAATTTAATTTACATCTATATTTTAAGCTCTTTGGTCTTTTTTTTTTTTTTCTTTTAGATTCCCCCTTCTGGACCTCTAGAGAGATTATAACCCAGTGTTATTGGTTTAATAATAGTAAAGTATGATGGCAGGACACTTAGGAAATGCCACTATATGTGAAACAGAATGTAATGTGATTTTAGATCTGGAAATTGCTGGTGGTGAGCAGAGTGCGAATAAATATCAAATGTCTTCTCTTTAGCAGTAAATGTAAAATGTTCCAAATCATCTTATCCAACTCTAGATGTTAACTTAAATGTAAATGCACATATTGAATGCAGTAGTGGAATAGCAAACAGAATTCATAACAGAACAAGTAATGTGATTGGGGATGCTGTTTTACTCTATCTCTTAATGCCAAGAAATAGCAAATGAAATTGGTCTTTAAAAATCCAAGGCATGGGGTACTTAGGGTGCTAGGAAAGTTAGAGCTGCAGTGCTCATAATCTGGTTTGCATCGAAATTTCAAACTTGTGACATAGGAAAGTGAGGTAAGAATCTTACCTAGGCAATTGTATGAAAACAGGATCTAACACAGCAGTTTCAAATAGTTAAATGTCTACTTTACAGCATAGACTTTCAAGTCTATCAGTTAGCCTACTTGCTTAGGCATACATTCTGAGAGGAATTCACCTTCTTAATTTGGAAACAATCAGACCACAAAGTGAGTCCTGTCCTGCCTCTTGAAATCTAAAATTGTACTTAATAACAATTATTATGCTTTATTTAAGTCAGAGATATTAGATACATTTGTAGACACTTTGAAGACATACTTTTTTGCAGCCTCACATCAAAATCTGAATTTTACTAAGAAAATTATTCATCAAAATTTGAGGCAAAAGCACAGTAAGAAGAAACTCAAGATTAAAGACTCTTGAGCTCCTATTAAAAAAAAAAAATCTTTATTTAGTTTTGAGAGACAGAGAGAGACAGAGAATGAGTGGGGGAAGGGCAGAGAGAGAGAGGGAGACACAGAATCCGAAGCAGGCTCCAGGCTCTGAGCTGTCAGCACAGAGCTCGACATGGAGCTCAAACCCACGAACCATGAGATCATGACCTGAGCTGAAGTTGGACACTTAACCGACTGAGTCTCTCAGGCGCCCCTGGAGCTCCCATTTTAAATCAGATAACCTCGCTTTCGAACAACTCATCATTTTCATTTTCTACTTGTTATTTACTGTCCTTTATTTTGTCCTTATTTTCTCAACTAGACTAAAGCTGTTCTCAGTAAAATGTTGGGTATATCAGAATTCATCCCTAAATATTCCTCGATACAGTTACATAAATTATGGTGTATATCCATACAACAGAGTAATTTGGCATTCATAAAAATAATGTGTGGATCTATCTGTTTATTCAAGTTCTCTAAAGCCTAGAACAGTGTGCACTATATGATTTATTCTGAATTTAAAAAATAGAATATGCATATCCACCTATAGCTAAATATAGTAACAGATATTATTTTTACATATATGCTAGTACATGCATATCATTTTTCTGGAAACGCACAGAAGAAAAGCTGTTAGTGAATAGTTTTTAAAAATAGGGTCAAAGAAAAGGAAAGAAAACATATTTGCTTCTCATTTTGTACCATTTTAGACTGACGTTCTTGGCAGATGATTGTGTTCGTTTTACTTAAAATTAATCATTGAGATTACTTGCATGGTGAGATTATGGGCTCTATTAATTTCCTTTTGTGTACTGAAAACATATTATGAATTGAATTTTAATTAAAAAAATAAGGCAGGAAACAGGCATGAAGGAAGGAAGAAAGAGGAAGAAAAGAAGGAAAGAACAAATAGAACACTCTGGAATGATTTGGGTAAGGAAGAGACAGGATTGTAGAGGCAAATGTAGTTTGAAAAAATTTCCTAAGTAACTGATAATTTTGGTTTATTACTACTATGTAACTATTGAGTTAAATTTTCTTGATCCCTTCCAACAATCTCAGGTCAACTTGCTTAATCTTACAATGATTTCTCCCTAAAATGCTAAATATCTGACAATTTCTTTTTTTATATAACCTATTGCAGGAAATCTTACAAATCTTTTGTTTAAACATACAACAGCGAGGCTTTTGTAATAAAAGTGTTCAGCACTGGTAAACTGGGAAAAAACAACTGTGAATAGTGCAGATTTCTAAAGGACATTTTGCTTGGGAAAAAAAAAAAAAACTGTTCCAGTATTCCAACCAGGTGTCCCTTTTAAAAATAAAATTTGACTGCATTTGCTTAAGACCATTTGAAAATTACTTTTTCATAATAAAACATATCAAGTTATGATACCTAGTTTTTAATGTGTATAATAAAACACTTACCCTCTTGCTTAACTTCTAAATAATTTTATGCTTGTCTATAAATTAGGAAGATTTTCTTTAGACAATATGTATAAAATGTCTTTAATATGAGTATACGAATTATTTTCTTCTAGGCACTTATCCTAAACATACAGTTAATTATACATTTTAAAAGAAATACGGAAATTTGTTATAGCATTGCTCATAATATTGAATATTTAGAAGTGACGAAAACATCTAACAAAATATGATTGGTTTTAGAAAATAGGCTGTGAAAGATTATTCTTTACAATTTAAGAAACAGATTATAAATATTGCCAAATAAATTCATAATATATTTTTACTTGAAAACAATCACAATATAAAATTCATAATTTAAAAAAATTCATGATTTATTTTTCATTCACAAGGATTATTTTATTTTTTTATAAAACAAACTGATATGTATACAGGCATAACACATCTAGAAAGATACATATCAAAGTGTTTCCAATTAGTAGGATTAATGGAGACTTTTTTTTTCTTTTTTCTTACAGGTATTAACTAGTTATTCTACAATAAGCATTTACTACTTGGGTAGTAAGCATTTGGTAAAGAAGTCATGTAAAAATAAATAAACTATAAAATACCAAATGGAAATTGCATTACCACATGTCTCTGAAATGTGATTTCTTCTACTCATTTCTGAAGTCTCAACACAAGCATTGCCTCCTGTAAGAAACTTGCATTGAACTACTTGTTCTTATTTTTAAGTATCACCTATCAAAATGAGAGCTAGTATTTAACAAAAAGCCTAATTCTTCACTGAATTCCTTGCAAGCTGAAACTCTGTATCCCTATTGTCTAAGAAAAATCTGGCAACTAGCATTTCTTCAGTGTGGTTTAACTTGAATCCAAAAATATAAGAAAGAGGAATTTTAAAGTATCTGTAAGCCAGTCCATAAATGCCAACACTTTTGTCAATCTGTAGGTATTTACACATATAATCCGTCTGCAAAAAACTTTTACAAGGAAAAAAAATATGCTTGAAAATGTGTGGTGCTTAAAAGTTATTAGTTATCAGGTAATTTCTGGGGATTTTTCATATTCAGACTGGCAGGATAAGAAGGATACGATTGTCTGTTAATAGGTATGAGCACAGATGAAATTCAATCCATTATTAATTGAATAGACCAATAATTGATTAATGTAACATTGAAGACATTTTTGATACGTCCTTTTGCAAGTTTACAACCACTAAGACAGTTATTTGCCTTTTGCTCTCACGTCTATTCGTAGTCTTTTATTTGCTCTGTTCTGTTATCTTAAGGAACGACATTCATGCATCCTCTTTTGCCAATGAATTTAGACTTATTTTTAGCCAATAGGAGGTACATGTAGAATATTAGAAACTGGTAGGAGGAAAGAAACATAGCACATCTCCTTTCTGCTCTGCCATAATGTTGTCACAAATGTCTGGGTCTCCTCAGTGGCTCCAGCTCCTGCTACCCTGTTCCTCTCTATATTCATGGCACCCATCTGGCAGTCTCAACCATGGTTCTAGATCGTATAGCATGAGTCTGTCTTCCAGATTCTATAAAATGATTTCCATCTGTTTTCCTTTAGCCATAGGAGTGGTGTCTGGTTCATGCTATTTACTATTCTTTAGGTTACTTCACTGGTTTTTCAACACTTTCGTCACACATACAAGTCAGTTTCATGCATAACATTCCTTATGTTCGAAGTATCTAGGGTGTCTTCTCTTTCCTTGTCTGGGTATCTTTCAAGACTGCCCTCAAGGTTTCTTTTATAACTCAAGTTGCAGTAAAAGCTGGTGCACAATATGCTTTCTTCAAGAGCACTATTTAGTAACAAGTCTAGTTTACCTGGTCTATCTGCCCTGGAAACGGCATTCTTAAATGTATATACAATTGCATATACAATTGTTCATGAACTTTTGCAAAGCAACACCTGAAAAAACTCTTTGCTCAGTACCTGCTAAAGGCACAGCAACAAAAATTGAGAATGATTTAACTCACCCTAGAGATCACACTGCTTACAAAGATTATTGGCCAAAGTAGGCTAATAACATTTTGTTATATGGTGATAGACATTATGCTTAGTGATGTAAATGTCTTAAATAATGTATAGAGGCAGACACAGTGAAATTGTGAGGTTTGTTTTTAATCCCTCATCCTTCTTATATTGATGAATTCCTTTGTCTCAAGTAGTTAACAGAAATGTCTCCAGTCCGGATCTGGCCTGAGTTTGGTTTTCAGCACCCTAATTCTACGCAATCCGTTTATCCTTTTCTGGTTATTAGCAATGCACAGTTTATGGTCCATTTAACAGTGTCTCACCTATTATGAATGCAGAAGAATCAAACCCTCTTTACAATTATACAAAGCAAATTCTTAGTCAACTGCATTAAGAGAACTCCACACATCTGTTTCAGTTTACTACTACATAGATCCTACCTCTGCAGGAAACTTCAGGAGTACAAATTTCTTGCATTGCTCTGCAAGTATGGCTGACACGCTACCTGCTCCCTGAAAATGCCTTTTTCTTGGGTATTTTCTGGGCTGTGGTCATGGGCCAAGTTTAATTTTTTTTAAATACTGTTTGAGGATTAAACGAGCATTTTCAGATTACTGTTTGAAACAAATACTTTTATATCACTCAGAAAGTATTACAATTTTGATACTTCCTGTGAATCTTATTTTGCTAATGTTATATATGTAGTTTAGTAAATGTTCCAACTGAAATAAATGGCTGGAGTTTTAACTATTCTTAAGATACAAACTCCAGATGTCTAGTTGTGTTTTATGATAACTTTTTGGCAGGATAATACAAAGTTAGAAGTTATCATGCTGTACCTGTAAACTTTTTCTATAACCAACTTTATTGCCAAATCTTTTCTATGAATTATGTCTTCTCTTGCAAGTTCTCTGTACCTTTCAAGTGTTGCTAAATTTATAAATTTGGCAGAGCAAAGCTAATGCCCTTGTCACATCGTCTTTTTTTTTTTTAATGTTTATTTATCTGTGAGAGACAGAGATAGAGCATGAGCGGGGGAGGGGCAGAAAGAGAGGGAGACAAGAACCCGAAGCAGGCTCCAGACTCTGAGTTGTCAGCACAGAGCCTGACGTAGGGTTCGAACCCACAAACCATAAGATCATGACCTGAGGTGAAGTCAGATGCCTAACCGACTGAGCCACTCAGGCGCCCCGCCCTTGTCATCTTCTATATGAATTCTGAGACTAAGTTTTCCCATACCCCTGTAAGGTGGAGAGGTGAGAGAAGCTTTCTGACTCCTCTGGAGACTTCCTATGTTCTATGATTAGCTGTATGAGATGCCAGTTTGATCATCTCTTGGTCTGTATCTGGAAGGGCAGTCAAAAAGCCAGAGCCTGAGGAATTTAAGTCTTTGCATGCTGTCAACAGGAGTTATAAAACCATAAAATGTGTGTTTTAAGAACAAATTGTGATATGCAAGAAGGCATTCAGGCATACACTAGAGAAATTTGGAGCCACTGAAAATTGAGTCCAAGCCTCAATTCTGCCACTACCTCAGTGAACTTAGACAAGTAGGTGTTCTTTTCTCGGCCTAAATTTCTTTATCTGCCATTTTAGCAGAAATGACACTAGAGCCATGGCATGATATTTTAAAGAGAGAAACCTGGAAAGTCCTTCCAGACTATCTTCTTCAACCATCTGCTTCCAAAACCCTTCACAGTTTGAACTTTTTTCTTAAGTCCAAACAGTTATGTGATGATGACGATATTCAGCTATGACAGCTTTGACAAGCTTGCTTTTCATAATTTGCTTAAACTTAAAGGTAAATGTGGAACATGGTCACACACAGCAGCTTTAGGAATAACCTCGGCAGAATCGCAATTATTGCAGCAAAAGTGTTCGGTGGAATTAGGGTTCTATTCTGAGGCATCTAACAGTAATTAAGAAATTCTGCACCTAAAATAATCCTGCAAATGAATGTGATTTCTTGACTCCCAGGGACTCCTTACAGACTGAGATGTCTGGCTTATAGTTAACTCCTTTAGAGTCTTTGTAGTATAATGATCAGTTTAAAGCTACCGGATTTGTCTCTCTTTTAAGAAAAATATTTCTCAGGTGTAAAGAAAGTATCACTTTTACAAATTGGTGTAAGAATCAACCCTGTATTATTAGCAGTAAAATATATTTTATAGTGGGTTACAGTTTGAGAATCAGCTTTAATTCCTTGATTTTTATAGCTTTATCTTTTCTCTGCATATTTGGTTATGTGGATGTATGGATGTAATAACAAAAGTATATGCTGTGGAAAGAAAAATCAACTAAATGATGAATAGGGTCACAGAGGCAGAAAAGGTTTTATATATATATAATATATATATATATATATTTAAATATATATATTTTGTATATAATATGTATATACATGTATCTGAATATTGTATTTGAAAAGGATTGCTTCTAGTAGACAGGAGTGTGATTAAACATAAAAGAGGGAACAGATTTTAGTAAAAATTTGAGACCAAAGGACTCCAAACTGAAGCCTTTTATATTTATATTTATATAATATTAATTTTAAAATATTAACCTGATGTTATTCTATTTGAACTTCAAACTTTCCAGATAAAGCAATTTTTCCCTTTGTAGCATTTTTTTCCCCAACAGCAATAAGGAAACCAAAAGTGTATCGTATTTCTTTGTTGAAAACAACGATTTCTATTACATTTCATGTTTGTACATAGCTTTTACGTAACCCTTGAAAGAATTTTAATTTAATGCAATCATTTATCATTTCTTCCATAATCATTAAGTTAAATGTGAGTTTCTTTGAAACGAAACAAACTGCATGATTCTTCATGCAGAATCATTCTTCATGAAGAATCATATATAGTTGGATTTTGGGTGTAACGTACGTAGCCCATTTTAAAATTTGAAAATGTTTTCAGCTCTTTCATTCACCATCTAAAAGATCATTGATGGAGGTCAACATGGAAGGGAAATTGTATAATCAAATTTCTTTAAAAGAATGTCATTACTAGTGAAAGTTAGGATTGATGACACAGAGAATTAATCATAACCATGATGTATACATTTCCCAGATATAAGAAGGTTGCCAGGAAGTTAAAATTATGAACTTCAGTTTTTTTTTTCTTTTCTTTTCTTTTCTTTTTTTTTTTTTTTTTGTTTTTTTAGTATTCAGTCCAAAGATTACAGAGCTCTCAGGATCAAATAATTTGAAAGCGTTTGCATGGTTTTCATGTCGTTAGAATATACAGATGAGAACACATGGGAGGATGTGTAAGTGATAATCATGGATATAAGTGACTAGCTGTGCAGGTAATTATATTTTTGTGCATTGTATAAGAATACTGTGAAAGCTACAAGAAAAAGGCTGAAGAAAAATTAAATTAAAATAGAAAACACTTTTCTCCAACCTACCAAATTGTATGTTTTATGTTTTTGCAAGTGATTTGCTCACGACAAAACATAATCCTATTGCTTTTTCTACCCTGCCATAATTATACCTAATACCATGCCATTTGCCACTTGAATAATTTTACCAAATGTTCATTATGTCTACTTATGTCAAGTATCAATACTTGTGGACTATTTGAAGGTATAATTTTATCATACAATAAAGTTCTTATAAATAGTTTAATATTTCAGTATTTTCTTTGTCTTTATTTTGTTTCCGTTTTTGAAGAAAAGAGGCATTTTTTTTTTAATTGGGGATTATGCATCAAGCCTCACCTTCAGGTTTCAGCTGAATGGCTGAGAAGGTCAGTAAAAATGAAAGCAAGTTTAGAAGGGATAGAAAGACAGTTTTGGTTCTGGACGTCTTTACAATAAGGTGGTCCTACAGAATCACACCGTATATTCCTTTGAATCCCCAATTTCTAACAAAGTGTGGATGCTGAATAAAGTTTGAATGCTATTTAACAAGCAAAGAACCTCATATAAAAATGTCCAGTAGGCAGTTGGAAAATCAAGCAATGCAAAATTTATTTATGCTCTTCACACTTTATGATTTATGCTCTTATTTATGGTAGATAGTATACATTTAAGTATGTAATAAATATCTAATACATTTTAATTCTTTTTTTTAATGTTTATTTATTTGAGAGAGAGAGAGATCATGTGTGAGAGCAGGGGAGAGGCAGAGAGAGAGGGAGAGAGAGAATCCCAAGCAGGCGCCACGCTTCTATGCAGAGCCCAACAAGGGGCTTATCACAAGCAACGTGAGGGGCGCCTGGGTGGCACCCCTCAGTGGGTTAAGCGTCCGGCTCTGGAGCCGGTGATGATTTCGAGGTCCGTGAGTTCAAGCCCCGCGTTAGCTCTGTGCTGACAGCTCAGAGCCCGGAGCCTGTTTCAGATTCTGTGTCTCCCTCTCTCTGTGACCCTCCCCCATTTATGCTCTGTCTCTCTCTGTCTCAAAAATAAACTTAAAAAAATAAAAATAAAAAAGAAATGTGAGCTAAAATAAAGTCAGATACTTACCCACCTGAGCCACCCAGGCATGCCTAATACATGTTAATCTTAACCATAAGAGTGATTAAAATGCTTACATGGTAAATAAATATTTTTTTAATAATCCTTCCATCATTATGATAATTTCTAAAGTGATAGATTTATACTCTCTCTTTCCAGTTAATATTTACAATATTTGAAATATATGGTCTTATGGTGAGAATGATTTGATTTTTATTTACTGAAATATAATTGACAGGCAATATTATATTAGTGGCAGGGATACAACATAGTGAATTAACATTTGTATATTTCGTGAAATGGTCACCACAATAAGTCTAGTTACAATATGCCACCTTACAAAATTATTACGATATTTTTTGAAATTTTTTCTATTTGAATATATTGACACAAAACATTACATTAGTTTCAGGAGTGCAAGGTAGTGATTCAACTCCTCTATACATTATGCCATGTTCACCACAAGTGCAGCTACCATCTGCTGGCATCCAACTCTCATTGATGATACTCTCCGTGCTGTGCCTTTGATTCCCATGACTCACTTATTCCATAAATGGAAGTCTGATGGACTATATTCCTCAAGCTGTACATTACATCTGCATGACTGCTTTATTTTATAATTGGAGGTTTATCTTTTTTAAAAAAGATTTTATGTTTAAGTACCATCTACACTCAACCTGGGGTTTGAGCTCACAACTCCAAGATCAAGAGTAGCATGCTCCTCCAACTGAGCCAGCCAGGCACCCCTGGAAGTTTGTATTTCGTAACCCCCTTTCATCCATTTCACTCACCCCCAACACTATTCCCTCCTGTTAACCACCATTCTGTTCTTTATATCTTTGAGTCTGGGTTTTGTTTTATTTTGGTTTTGGTTTTATTTAGATTCCACATATAAGTGAAATCATACAGTATTTTTCTAGATCTGTGTGACTTAATACTGTGTGACTTATTTTACTTAATATAATACTATCAAGTCATTTATGTTGTTGCAAATGCCAAGATTTTATTAATTTTTATGGCTGAGTAGTATTACACTGTATATATGGACCACATCTTCTTCTTCTTCTCTCTCTCTATTTTTATTTTTATTTATGTTATTCCTCTCTTTTTATTTGAGAGAGAGAGAGAGAATGAGTGCAGGAAAGGGGCAGAGGGAGGGAGAGAGAATCTTAAGCAGTCCCATGCTCAGTTAGTGTTTTCATTTACTCTGAATAGATACCCTGCAGTAGTTGTTGGTTTATATAATAGCTCTATTTTTAATTATTTGAGGAACCTCTATACTGTTTTTCATAGTAGCTGTACCAATTTCTAGTGCTCCTTTTTCTCCACATCATCACCAACACTACTTGTTATTTTTCTTTCTTTCTTTCTTTCTTTCTTTCTTTCTTTCTTTCTTTCTTTCTTTCCTTCTTTCCTTCTTTCTTTCTTTCTTTCTTTCTTTCTTTCTTTCTTTCTTTCTTTCTTTCTTTCTTTTTATAATAGCTATTCTGACAGGTGTTAAGGTGATATTTCATTGTGATTTTGATTTGTAGTTCCCTGGTGGTTGGTGACGTAGAGCATCTTTTCATATGCTTGTTGGCTACATGTGTGTCTCTTCTTTGGAAAAATGCCTATTCATATCATCTTCTCACTTTTTAATTGGGTTGTTTGTTTTGTTTTTGGTGGTGGTGGTATTGGTATTGAGTTGTATGAGTTCTTTATATATTTTGGATATTAATACCTTATCGGATATATTTGCAAAGTGTTGATTCCCCTCAGTAGGTTGCTTTTTCATATTGTTAATGTTTTCTTTGCTGTACAGAAGCTTTTGTTTGATATAGTCCCATTTGTATGTTTTTGCCTCTGATTCTCTTGCCTTTGGAATCAGAGCCAAAAATTACAGCTAAGTCTTGAAAGCATGGCCTTGTTCAGATAATGATCCTTCTTGCTCAACCTTTCCTTCACTCTTTGTTGTCTCCTAAACCTTAGTGATTTTCCAAATTGCCTCGTTTATTCTTGACATGCCTGCATTTTTGAAGGTGTGGCAACACTTGTCAGTGATCCAAGGGGAAGAATTTCATTTAGCATGTAGTTTCAAGCTGATTGGAAGCCTGACCTTCAGGTAGCAGCTTTTAAAGCACATCAATATAAACAATCCTGTGGGGCTGCAATTATTATTTTTGATGACCAGGAGTTCTGAAGGTGTCCCCTGGGCAACAGTTGACAAAATTAGGGCTCCAGACAAGTGTATAACCTCTTTTTTTGAGGAGTCTCATATAGCTATAGCAAGGCCAGGTCGTTTCACAAAGATGGTGTCTTTCTACACCCATTTATACTTCAGTAATTTTTAATTCTTGACCTTAACACCTAAAGGATACAAAAATTACTCTGTTTTGCTTATTATAGAATTGGAATTCATGTTTCTCTCTGATGGGACAATCCTCCACTCAAATTGCCTCACCTCCAATTACTAATGTGTATTTCTCTTCACAAATACCTTAGTTATAGCCACAAGTCAAAAAATTTTAGAATCAATTTGTCAAATTCAAAAAGAAACATACTTGATATTTGCAGTAGAAAATAACTCATATTTATTGGCTAATTATTGGATAAATAATATTAAGTCTTCCCAATCTTGAACAAGTGTGACCATATGGTCAGGTCTCATTTTACTTTCTTAGTTGAATTTTGTACTTTACTATTTTTATATGGTTTCTGCAAATTTATTGGAAATTTTGTTCATAAGTGGGTTTTTCTGTTGTTGCTATTAAAAATATCAACTCCTACATCTACTTAACCATTTATTGTGGATATATAACAAGGTTTTTGAGTTCATATATCATTTATAAACTGGCTATGCCTAACTGTGGTTTCAGTTTTTTACTCATTGTCAGACAGTTTTTTTTTGGTTTCCAGCAGTATGGTCATATTAGCTACAATAATGATGATTTAATTCCTTTTTTTTCTTGTTATATCTCTTTATTAATTTTTTTAATATATAAATCAGGTTGGTATCAGTTTGAAATGAGTTTAAAAATATTGCCATGAAGGAGCCTCCTTGACTTTTTTGACAATAACAATCTATGCAGAGGTCAAGTATAAGATTGATTGTTAGTTTGAAATAAATAGCTTTTGTCATAATAAATAAGTGACAATCTATCTCAAAAATTTTATGAGGAGTGAATGTTAAATTTTGCAATATGCTTTTTGACAACTATTGAGTTGATATTATTATTTCTATTTAATTTTATTGAATTTTAGTAATTGCTTTCTTATTGTGACCAAGAAGCAATAGAGGTTACCTCCCCCTTTACAGTAAATACTCTTAAATCTTGACTTGACATTGTCTGGGAAGTTCAGTGGACTCTCTGATATTTCTGTGAAGTCTCAGATGCTATTGCAATTTGTAGTCAACTTTGGTACTAATTTCCAGCTTTTGACGAATTATTTCTCTTCTCTTTACATCTCACTACCTGTTTGCTTATTTGTTTGTTTTAATACCCAATTCTATAATGATTCAAACATGAAAATTTCTATGCTTTATTTCATAGTTTAGTTCTCTCTTTTAAATTTTCATTAAACCCCTTTTTTTTTCCTGCTGCAGGACTTACTATTTGAGTTTAGTTTTGCTTTTTTCAGGGTTCTGATTTGAATGTTTGTATTACATGACTAAAGTGTTCTATAGCTTTAAAAACCATTGTTAAAACATTCTGTCTAGGTTTATCTTTATCTTGGTTCTCCCTTCAAACCATCACTGAATAATTGTCAAAGTCTGGGATGAGGCTAGAAGTGAGTTCAAGTTAATGTCAGTTTATTTAGGAAGTTTAATTTCTATGACACCCAATACTGAGTATGAGGTAGTCCTGTGTCTCTACATTCCTCTCTTGACAACAATTCTGTTCAGCCAAATTACTTTTCTTTCCATTCATACATTGTTTCTGCTCCATGCGTTTTTTTTTATGTTATTCCTCTGTCTATAATGTTCTTCCACAAAATATTGGCGTGGCTAACTTCATATTATTCAAGTTTCAGATTGCATCTCACCTGTTTAGAAAATTCCTCCTTAGAAAATCCCTCCTTGATCATGGTATTTAAATTTTTTTTAGGTCTCATCACCAACCACTGATTATGTTATTATCCTTTTAATTTCTTCATAGCATTTTATCATTATTTTGTATAATTTAAATTTGTTTTTTCATATGCAAAAACAAAAGCAGTGCAGCAATCTGTAACTGAGTTCCATCTCATGTGTCATATTGATTCCATGACAAACTTTGGATAATGCAACATAAAATATTAGTTAAGTATTTGATTATAATATCGTTATTGCCCAGCCAGTAAATAAATTTAATCAGTAAACAGATAAATAAACGTAATCTGAAGGTTTCTGCTTTACAAATTTATTTGGCAATAAACATATAAATAGTTTATCCTCTATGATATATGAAAAGAAGATGAAAATTTAAGGAGCTAGAAAAGTGATTCCAAGATACAGGGGCATCATTCCATGGTATATAAAGACTATAAGTAGACTATATATTCTATTCTATATGTAGAATATATTCATTTGGAATATTTAAATCTATCTATCTATATACATGTATACATACATATATATGTATATATATATATATATATATAGTAGTGAAATCAACTACTGCTATAAAATGTTTCAACACATTTAACAGTATCAAAACCTGATTTAGAATGCACATGCATACATATAGATATAAACATTTAATTTCCTTCTCCAAAACTGATATTACTGTATTTTAATAAATACACATTTCATTTATTGCATTAATACATTAGTACCAAGGCTCACATGGTTTAAAAAAGAATATACTAAAACACTTGTCTCATACTAAAACCTTTACTTTAAAAAATGTTTATTATTATTCTTTAGACTAAATTTAAAACCTGATATGAAATAATTTGCTTTTTAGATGCAGGATAAGTTTACTTGAATTACATTCAGGAAGCAGTACCATGGGAATAAAGGCTGAAGCAAACTGTCAGCCATGGAGTGGTTGATAAGTATAATTTATCTTCACCATTTGCCACGCCCCAACCTCGTTGTTAATCACAGAGGGAAGTATTCAAAAATGTGCAGGTTAAATATAGTATCGAAGAAGAAAATGCCAGTAAATTTGCTATTTGGCTTTAAAGAAAATAAAAGCACCTCTCAGAGACTATAGAAATATTTAATTATTGAAGATTTTAAACAAACTAGATTAATGCCGGGGACATTTTAACACATATTGTTATTGCTTCCCCATTTTATTACGTAAAAATTTTAAAGATTTCTATCAAATTTTCCAAACACTTTACTTTTTTTAAGTTTTTACTTGAATTCCAGTTAATTAATTTAGCTTCAGGTGTACAACAGTGACTCAACATTTCCATACAACACCCAGTCCGCATCGCAGCGAATGCACGTCTTAATTCCCATCACCTACTTAACTTTTCCCGCTACCTGCCTCCCTTCTGGCAAACACCAGTTTGTTCTCCATAGTCAAGAGTCAGTTTCTTTAGACATTTTTCCAAAGAAGATATGCAGATGGCCAACAGACACATGAAATGATGCTCAATATCAGTGATCATCAGGGAAATGCAAATCAAAAGTACAATGACATATCACCTCACACCTTCAGAACAGCTAAAATCAACAACACAAAAAACAACAGGTATTGGTGAGGATGTGGAGAAAGGGGAACACTCTTGCAGTGTTGGTGGGAATGCAAACTGGTGCAGTCACTCTGAAAAACAGTATGGAGATTCCTCAAAAGGTTAAAAATAGAACTACCCTATGACCTAACAATTGTACTACTAGGTATTTCCCAAAGAATACAAAAACACTAATTCAAAGGGATACATGCACCCAATGTTTATAGCAGCACTATCTACAGTAGCTTAATTATAGAAACAGCCCAAGTCTCTCTCTCTCTCTCTCTCTCTCTCTCTCTCTCTCTCTACATATATATACATATATATACATATATAATACATAAAATGGAATATTACTTAGACATTAAAAAAATGAAATCTTGCCACCTGCAACAACATGGATGGAGCTAGAGAGTATTATGCAAAGTGAAATAAGTCAAAGAAAGACAAATACCGTATGTGGAATTTAAGAACAAAGCAAACAAGCAAAGGGAAGAGAGAGAGAGAGAAAGGCAAACCAAGAAATAGGCTTTTAACTGTAGAGAACAAACTGCTGGGTTATGAGAGGGGAGGTGGGTGGGGGTAAATAGGAGATGGGCAATAAGGAGGGCACTTGTGATGAGTACTAGGCATTGTATGGAAGTGTTGAATCAGTATATTATGCATCTGAAACTAGTATTACACCGTATGTTAACTAACAAGAATTCAAATAAAAACTGTTAAAAAATCATCTTCCTCTTGGTTTGCCTGTCTTTGTTTATTTGTTTTGTCTTAAATTTCACACATGAGTGAAATCATATAGGCATGCAACTCTTGATCTAGGGGGCGTGAGGTTAAGCCTCATGTTGAATGTAGAGCTTACCTAAAATTTTCCAAGCACTTTTAGGTCAAATCCATAGGAAATCTATGGAGCTTTTAAAAAAGAATAGAAAAAAACTATAAAGAAAGTATATTCTAGGGGCGCCTGGGTGGCGCAGTCGGTTAAGCGTCCTACTTCAGCCAGGTCACGATCTCGCGGTCCGTGAGTTCGAGCCCCGCGTCGGGCTCTGGGCTGATGGCTCAGAGCCTGGAGCCTGTTTCCGATTCTGTGTCTCCCTCTCTCTCTGCCCCTCACCCGTTCATGCTCTGTCTCTCTCTGTCCCAAAAATAAATAAACGTTGGAAAAAAAATTAAAAAAAAAAAGAAAGTATATTCTATAACTAATATTACAAGTGGAAAACAACTTTTATATTCTGAAATAATGAAATATATATCCTAGTAGATACTGAAGGGACTATATTAAAAGGAACCTTGTTTGAGCTCCATCCTGATAGGCAGCTGATGACCAGGAAGGTTTCTATGCCCTAAATTCTAGAATACAAGTAGCAACAATTGTTTTAGAAGCAGCATTTCTGTGCACTGTTGTAGTTTATTATTCTATTCCATTATCTCTTTTCTTTTTAACTTTTAGCAAGCCATGGAAATGTTGTTCTCTTGACAAAATGTTACATGCAGGGTGGATCTCAAGGTCGGTGGAAAGCAAAGCATCTTGATCCACTAATAGTAATACAGGTATCTCCCACTTTTCAAAAGTTCATGTTATGCCAGTTGCTTTTATGAAAGACCTATGTAACTTTTTTTTGGTAAATGAAAGAAATATTAAGAGGACTTTTGCTTTTATGAAAAAGGCAAAAAGTAAAAATAGTTTTCAGCATTTATTTTGCAGTGAGCCATTAAAAGGGCAGCACACAACCTGAACACCAAGAGGGCACACCCAAGCTCCTTCACCAGGAACTACGCACATCTCATCATCAAGTTGCCACATCTTTGAACTCTGTCTGTGAGTATCCATTTTATCTCAATTTATTTTGTGCACCCACTAGCAGGATGTGTCCTTAGGTATCAGAAAAGCCTAAGAGACATTATTTTGTGGATCTATCTGGGAACACTCAAAGAAACTTTCCATACGAATTTATGGAAATTGTTTCTTCGCTTTACTCCATTGTGGCTTATGAAAGGATGTATAGAAATATTCTACTTTCAGATAGCAGGGGAAACCTGCAGCATTTTCTTTATTTGTTTTCATGTGACCTAAATTATTTGAGTATTTAGAACATCTTTTTACCAAAGTACTCATAAGCGTTTTACCACACAACATTTTTAAATAAAGTTAAGGTATAATGAAGAAAGGATAGAAAACAAACAGATACAATAAAAATCCAAGGAGGAAGATTCCAATCTTGCTGGAGCTAAACTTGAATTCTCATTAAGGTCACCAACTCAGTGATTCTGCACAGACTAAAAATCTTTTCTTAACCTTGGTATTTTAGCTAAAAATATACATCAATGGCTTTTAAAATTTAGTCTGCACTTAGAATCACTGAGCTTTTTAAAACACAGATTGCTCCTGTCTCTCTCTGTCTCAAAAATAAATAAAACGTTAAAAAAAAAGGGGGGGGCGGCGCCTGGGTGGCTCAGTCAGTTAAGCATCCGACTTCCGCTCAGGTCACGATCTCACGGTCCGTGAGTTCGAGCGCCACGGCGGGCTCTGGGCTGATGGCTCAGAGCCTGGAGCCTGCTTCCGATTCTGTGTCTCCCTCTCTCTCTGCCCCTCTCCCGTTCATGCTCTGTCTCTCTCTCTCTCTCAAAAAATAAATAAAACGGTAAAAAAAAGTTAAAAAAATAAAACACAGATTGTTCTTTCAGGTAAATTTGGGGTGATTCCAGGGATTTTGCATTTTTAACAATTTCCCAGATTATGTTAATGCTATTGCTGTTCTAGGGACCACACTTTGAGCAACACTGTCATATACCATCTCACACGTGTGTGCATGCACGCGCGTGCACATAGCAGGACAACTCTTTTCCAGCAGCCAGAATCTCTTCTCGGAATCTAATTTTAAACCTAATTGTTTCTGACTTGACATCTTTATTGTTGTACATATTTTTCCTAATCTGGGATGTAAAGGAATGTACTGTTTATTAGTCAAACTTTTAATATGTATACTATGACAATAGTATAAATACTACTAACTTAGTAACATGGAATAACCATGTAAAATTAGTCAATTTATCCATGCCCCAAAAACATTATTCTCTAATAGAACATTTGTTTAAATAAATGAAGGGATCTTAACAGTTAGTGCCATTGCTTCAGTTGTTGTGAAAAAGAGTAGAATTTTAGGACCACTCTCTCTGAGCTAGTCTGACCAGCACCTGGAACATGTCAACTTATGTAATCTTTCTAAGAGCTTATTATATGTATTGAAATATTACTATTTAAAGAAATGTGGGGGAAACTCAAAACACACAGAACTCATCCTTTGCCATTTATCCAGCAAGTAGTAGATCTGACATCTAAATCAGGCAATTTGACTCCAGAGACCACACTCTGGTCTTGTGCAAATTAATGAGAATGAATGTAAATGAATGAGAGGCCTCAAAATCATAAGTTATGACATATAGGTCTATATGCAAGGTATACTTGATCTTTTCAAAGCAATCGATTGCTTGTTGTATCATTTATGATTATATTTGTCTGAAAGTAGCTAAAGAATAAAAACATAAGATTGGCTTAATATTTCTTTTCCATATTTAGAAAGTCAAGAAAGGAAATAGTAGAGATGGAAATATGCTACATATGTCAAGGAACCAGCGTTCTTATACCTTATTCTTTTGTCATGTTTGCTTTCCATTCCCAGTGTTATCTAGTGGCTCAATGTAGTTACTAGAGACTTAGCCACTTTTTTTCTCCTGCGTCATGGCCAAATGTAAGTAGAAATCAGGGATTATATATGCCTTGCATTACAGGCACTTCTCCCATCCAAGTACTAACCAGGCCCGACCCTGCTTAGCTTCCGAGATCAGACGGGATCGGGCGCGTTCAGGGTGGTATGGCCGTAGACTACAGGCACTTCTCAATTGGGGTGAATGGGTGGCTCAGTTGGTTGAGCGTCAGACTTTGGCTCAGGTCATGATCTCCCAGTCCATGAATTCGAGCGCTGCATCAGGCTCCGTGCTGACAGCTCGGAGCCTGGAGCCTGCTTTGGATTCTGTGTCTTCTCTCTCTCTCTTCCCCCGCCTCCCCCCTCCTCACCCCCCACTCACACTCTGTCTCTCTCTCTCTCTCTTCCTCAAAAATAAATAAACATTTAAAAAAAATAAGGCACTTCTCAATTAATGTACAGAGCATTTCCCTTTATAACATATTTGCAGAACTTAGTCACTGGGCCACATAAAGTGGCAAAGAAAGCTAATAATATAGTCTTTTAGAGTAGCCATGTGCCTACTAAAAATCTGGTTTTTCATTACTGCAAACAGGAAAAGAATAGACTCGAAGAAAATTGTAAATCTCTTGCCAAATGTGCTGCTAGCTATCAATGAGTCACCTCGATCATACAATTAGATAATCACCTGGCATAGCTGATTTTCCACATTTTATCTCTTAGAAAAGTTTGAATTTTGACAGAGGTAATGTCATACATAGACATTAAATAGTTTTTTTTTTTCTTTGTGGGCACACAGGATGACTACATTTCCCAGTCTTCCTTTAAGTTAGATTGCATATATATGATTCAGGAATAGCCAACGAGATTTGGGTAAAAGTGACTCAGGAACTTCAGACCTGGATTTGAAAACTATATAGCAAAATTATCCAGCTGTTTCTACTCCTGAAACAGTAATTGGGGGGCCATTTTTCCAGAATGTCTAACTTCAGGTCATGAGGGTTACCGCTACATACACTATTACACCCTTAAGTTCATAGAATTCAAGATGTATTTGCTACCGTAGCATAGTCTAACCTATCTGAACAGTATAAGAATTATTTAAGTAGAAAAGGACCTTCTGTAAATGCTATTTATTACACCAAGAATACATTTATTGAATTTATGCAGTGTACCAGTAACCCATAATAGATGCTGCAGATACAATTATAATGACCCAAAGTTCCTCCCCTCCAGGAGTGTGTAGTACAGAGAGAATCTCCTAAAATAATAATGCACTCTTAGTCAGAGTCAGCTTCAATGTACCAAATTAGTAAGTGTACCATCAATTCTCAAAACCCTCTGAAAGGAACTGTGGGTATTCATATTGTCTCTAGTAAAAGAGTAAATGAGGAGACAGTTTTTAGGAAAAGCTAAGCAAGATAACTGGAATGAGGTCAAAGGCATAAAGAATTAAGAACCCAAACTCTGGAATCAGATTGCCTCGGTTCAAACTTTGTTCCACCACCTACTTTCTCTGTATCCTTGGCAAGTTACTTAACTTGTGGGCAAGTGCCTCACATATATGATCTATAAAATAAGGATAATAATAGTATTTATTTCATGGGTTGTTAAAGTGATTAAATGAGTTGTTATTAGTAAAATTATTAGAACAGTGGCTGGAATAAATAAGTATTCTTTAAGTACTTGTTAATAATATCTGAGGACTATACTTCCCGGTTTGCTCTTAATCAAGACTCTTCAAAGACTAAAGGTGATACTTAACACTTTTACCCAATCATTATATTTGTAAGTTATAATAGTAGCAACCTATTAAAATGTGTTTCGTGAAATTAAATAAAACAGCATTTCTCATCTTTTTTAAAGACTTGTCAATATAAAATACAACAATGAAAAGGCAAATATAGACAAGCATAAAACATTCCCAAATCAAATTGTTCTTGTTACTATGCTCTGTATTATATTGTCTTAACGTAATATGTTTGAGCTGCTCTCACACAAGAAACCATTGTGAATAAGTTGGGTTTAATTGGTCTCTACTATAAAAATATCTTTGACAAATAGAACTGTCTCATATTGAGTTAAATTCAAAAAGGGGCAAATTTGGTTTCATTCAAAACACATTCCAATAAAATGAATAGGGGCACAAATTTCTATTTTATAATATTTCAGTAGAAGGAAATACAGTGCTTTACACAGTTGGGTACTCGGTAAATCTATTTAATGTTTTCAATTGATGAAAAATACATAAGCACATCTAGGCCACCGGAAAACTGCTGCTTTGAAAAACGAGGTACAGCATGTCACCATCCTGCAGAGACTTCCTGTAGGAATTATTCTTAATATTGATGTCATATCAATTTATAGACCGAAATCAATAATAAGTCTCCAAAATATTTAGGATTTTTATGCCATCATTGTAAGTCAACCCATCCATCCACTCAACAAGTATTTATTAATTGTTCTATGTACTGTGAACAAATTAGATGATTTCTGTTTTCATGAGACAAACAGTAAACTTAATAAATGAGTGAATTGTATAAAATGTTAGAAGGTAAGAATTTCCATAAAAAGTAAACCAAGTAAGGAGGACAAGAAATTTAAAGGATGTGGGCATTGCAATTTTGAGTAAGATGGTCAGCACAGTCCTTACTGAAAGGGGAGAAGTAAAGTTTTAAGGAACGCCAGGGATACAGCCATGCAGATGTATTTCAGAAAGGGAAAAAAACAAAACAAAACAAAACAAAAAAAAACAATGCAAAGTGTCTGAGGGGGGAACTGTACTTATTCCCACCAGAGCAAAGACAGCCAGTGTGAAAGGGGAAGTAGAGATGAAGTCAGACGTTATCAAGAAATGTTATGATGTAGAGCCTGCAGGTCTTTGAAATGACTAACACATTTATCCTTGGTAAAATGGGAGCCATGCCAGCTGCCTTGTGGAAAAGAGATTCTCTTCTCGAGGGAGATAAGGAAAGAACATGGGTTCCTATTTAGTGGACTACTGGTATAACACAGGAAAAAAAAAGGGTTGGGGCTTGAACCTAAGTGGTAGCAATGAGTGGAATGGGAAGTGACTGGACTAAAGATATATTTTGAAGTTGACGCTACAGGATTTCTGGCTGCATTTCATAGACACTGTTAAAATAAATGAATGAAGGATGTCTCTAAGGTATTTTGCCGGAGCAACTGGATGGAAAAAGTCACATTTAACTAGTTTAGGAAGACTATCATAGTTCATTTGGTAAATGAAGGACTTGGATAGATAACTTTAGAGTTCAAGGGTAAGGTCTAGGTAGGAAAAATAAATCTGGGTACTCTCAAAGTAAAAATAATGTGAAATCAACGACACTGGAAGCAATCATCAAAATGAAGAGTTGATAGATAAGAGAGATGGATGACACAAGGATAAAACTCAGGGACGTTTCGATGGTTTGATCTTGGGAAGAAAAAAAAAAAAAAGCAGCTGATAAAAAGCCTGAATGGGAACAGCTGATTATAGACAAAGAAAATCATGGGGGTTCAAGCAAGTGAGAGAGTAATCAACTGTCACATGCTGCTGAGAGGTAAGGTAAAATGAAGACTGAAACCTCCGCACCAAATATAACATCGTGATGCCATTGGCCATCTTGATAAGAAGGATTTTGATGAATTAGTGAGCATGGAAGACTTCCTGGAGTGTGTTTAACAGAAAAGTGGGCATGTGGTATCAGTGCTTCTTAACTGAGAGTTTATTGCTGAGGGTGTGGGGAGGCTGCAAACAACAAAACAAAAAGACTGCAGTCAATAAAGTTTTTTTACTATACATTTTTAATTTTGGATAATTTTAAATTTATAGGCAAGCTGCAAACATAGCACCAAGTTTTCCATATATCTCTTATTCAGTTTCCCCACTGTTAACAGTTGCCATTATGATGGTACATTTGTAAAAACTAAGAATTTTCACATTACGATTAACTAACATTCAGACTTTATTTAGATTTCTTCAGTTTTTCTATTCATGCCTTCTTTCTCTTCTAAGAACCAGTCCAGCGTACCATTTCATTTAGTTGTCATGTCTCCCAGTCTTCTCTAGTCCATGACAGTTTCTCAGTCTCATCTGACAATTTCATCAGGAGTATTAGACCAGCATCCTATTGGATGTCTCCCAACATTGGATTGTCTGATCTTTTAGAGAGAATTATTTTAAAAATTTCTTTTTTCTGAATGTTTATTTATTTTTGAGAGAGAGAGAGACAGAGCACAAGCAAGCGAGGGGCTGAGAGAGAGAGAGGGAGACACAGAACCCAAAACAGGCTCCAGGCTCAGCGATGTCAGCGCAGAGCCTGACGCGGGGCTTGAATCACGACTGTGAGATCATGACCTGAGCCGAAACCAGACACTTAACCGACTGAGCCACCCAGGCGCCCCTAAGATAGGATTATTTTAACGGAAAAAAAAAATATGGATGGGGTTATGAAATGCAATTATTCTTTTAACATAAGAAATTCATTTTTTGTGGGCAAATAATCCAGTAAAACCCGCAGTCTTTATTGGAATCTAGGTCTTTTAAGGACAGAAAGGCTATGAATTATGGTTTGGCCCCTGGTAAGTGCAGAGTAAATAATACCTGCAAACACAATCATGATGATTATCACCTTGTCTAAGGTAATAAAAATAGAAAGTGAGGGATCCATCATTTATTAAAATCTCTGACTCCAAAGATATTAAAAGGATAATAAAAAAAAACACTGACAAAAACTTTAAGCCAATATATTTTTTTTTATATTAGACAAAAAGTGAAAATTTCCCAAATGACTCAAACTACTAAAGTTCATTCAAGGAGATATGAATAACCTGAAAATTCCTATACCTATTTATGAAATTAAATTTAGTTAAAAGCCTTTCTAGAAAGAAAACTCTAGACTAAGAGAACTTTATTGGTGAATTCTACAAAACTTCAAAGGAAGATATAATAAGGAATCCTCACAATCTCTATCAGAAGAAGAAGAAGAAGAAGAAGAAGAAGAAGAAGAAGAAGGAGGAGAAGAAGGAAGAGGAGGAGGAGGGGGAGGAGGATGAGGAGGAAGGGACAATTTCCAACCCTTGTAGAAGACCAATATCATTCTATTATCAAAACCAAAGACATTACTCAAAAATAAAACTACTGTAAAAACCCTTCATGAATGCTGATGCAAAAATACATAAGCAAATTTTTTAAAACAAATCCAGTAACATATAAAAGCAAAATACAACATGACCAAGTAGGATTTATCACAGTAATTAAAAGTTGATTTAGCACTTGAAAATCAATTTAATTTAAATTATATTAAAAGAACAAAAAGGAAATTTAGTAAAATTATTTCAAAATGCAAAAAAGCATTTGACAAAATTCAATATAATAAAAAAAACTGTCAAAAACAACATTAGAAGATGGATCCTTCAAAGTTATAAAAGATATCTACAAAAAACATATTATGATTAATGGTAAAATAGCAAATGATTTCCACCTAATATCAAGACAAGGTACAGATTTCTGCTCATTCCCCTTCTATTCAGTATGTTCTACAAGTCCTGGCCAATGAAATAAGACAAGGAAAAAATAATAATAGTGGTCAACCCTCAACATTCACACTAACAAATCATTTTAAAATTGGACCATGGGTCGTGTTGGTGGCTCAATTGGTTAAAGCTCCAACTCTTGGTTTCAGCTCAAGTCATGATCTCATGGTTCATGGGCTCAAGCCCCACATTGGACTCTGCAGCTGGCAGTACAGAACCTGCTTGTGATTCTCTCTCTCTTTCTGTCTCTTTCCCCTGCCTTTTTTTTTTTTTTAATATTTACTTATTTTTGAGAGAGAAACAGACAGAGTATGAGCCAGGTCAGAAAGAGAGGGAGACACAGAATCCAAAGCAGGATCCAGGCTCTGAACTGTCAGCACAGAGCCCAACACGGGCTCAAAATCATGAACCATAAGATCATGACCTGAGCTAAAGTCAGACACCCAACCGACTGAACCACCCAGGCACCCCAAGCTTGTGCTGTCTCTCTCAAAATAAATAAATAAACTTTTTAAAAAAATGGGCCAAAGATTTGAACTGATACTTCACAAAATAAGATATGAAGATGACTAATAAGAACATGGATGATATTCAATACTTTTCATTATTGAGAAACACAAACTAAAACCACAATGAGATACCAGTGGTATGCACTTGAATGGCTAAAATTAAAGACAAATACTAAATATGTAAAGATGTGAAACAAATGAAACTAACAATATTTGCTGGTGGAGTGCATAATAGTATAAGCCTCTTTAGTAGTTAGTGTAATGGTTTGCTATATAGGTAAAAATATTAATTTACAATCCAGGATCCAACTTTTAGAATTAACCCAGGAGGAATAAAAACATTCTAACAAAAATACTGTCTCTCAAATGTTCTTAACAGCTCTATATACAAGAGTTAAAAACCTGGACACATCCTTATTAGTTAGATAAATTGGGGCACAACTATACCATGAACTACTTCTTATCAATTAAAGATGAATGAGTTACCAATATATGCAAAAACATGAACAATCTTAAAAGAATTATGCTAAATGAAATAATCCAGACACAAACACCTGCATACTGTGAGTACTTTGAAAGGTAATAGAATATACCATCCCAACATAGGATTGTATGAATTCATGACATGCCACCCCAAAATATGTCGCTTTGGCATACTGATGATTTTAAGCTGTAGGTACTTGAAAAACAAATGCAGGGAGAGGCTTTCTCTTAATTCCCCTTAGATCCTCTAAAGATCCTCCAAAGGGAACTCAAATGTCATAAATCCTCTCCCTGGAAATATCATCAAACCATGAAGATAGTCTCTTATCTCAAGAAAGGAGAATAGAAGTCAACAGCACACTCAAATGGATTTTGTCACAAACTCTAAGACCTTCCAACTATTCTTCTAAGGGCTCATTCATCTACCCAAACTACTGTTTACTTTCTGTTAAGAAGTCTACATTTCTCTTCCCCTTTCCCTGTTAAAATGGTATTTAAGCCTGAATTCTAAAGCTAACTCTTTGAGTTAACTCATCTTTTCTTGGGTATCTTCCATACTTATGCAAGTTATTCATGTTAATAAAGTTCTATTAATTTTTCTTTTGTCGATCTTTTTGTTATTATTACTACAAGAGTCTTAGCTAAGAACTCAGACGAGTTGAGGGAAAATTAGTTTCCTCCCCTATACCTTTCATATGCATATCTAGAAAATGAAAAGCTACAGTGTTAGTAAGCAGATCATGTGTGCCAGGGGGCAAGGAGTAGGAGGAAGTTAATGACAGCAATAGTGCAAGAGAAAACTTTCTGGAATGATGGAAATGTTTGAAATCTTGATTGTAATGGTAGTGGTTACATAATTGTATGTACATGTAAAATATTTAACCCCCAAAATGAGGAAGGCATAAATTAAAGAAAAAAAAAAAGGAAGGAAGGAAGAAAGGAAAAATTACGATAACCCCACTTATTTTTTCTACTGCCTGTTTGGTGAAACTTTGATTCTGTGAGATACTTTGCATCTTTCCAATAAAACCTATTTTTGTTTTAATCTCACTTAGGTTGACTTTTTTTTTTTAGTTGAGAAATCACGCTGTTTCAGTAAAGATGTACCAGAGAGATGGGTGTAGGAAATAGAAATTCAGAGAAATTCAGCAACTTTTGATGTTGGTTTAAAAGCTGAGGTAGCTAAAAGAAATCAAGATATGGAAAATTTGGGAGGCCTTGGTATTTAGTGTCAAAGAGATAATAATAGATCTTCATGTTTCCTTACTTAGGACAAGTACCCATTAGGAGTGAAATTCTAGGTAACCAGGAGCTGGTATCATAAAATAATGTGATGTGGATGTGGAATGTTGGCATTGTGCCTTCAGAGAGTTTCTTGGAATGATATTAGCTAGCTCAAAGAAAGAGAAAAATAAGCTTAAATCTAAACATTCTTATTTCAAAGCACAGAATGATATATAGAGCCTTTCTATGATAATGCTGAAAGAACTTCAGTTCAAATAGAATTTTAGGGTTATTGCTGCAAACCCAAATCAGAGCTTGCTTTCACTATAAACAATAAGATAATTCACCAAGATGGCTAAATATGAAATTCATACACAAATTCAATAGTTTTGTTATTTAAAAAATGTAATATATTAGAAGAATTACCAATAATACCAAAAAATAAATAAATAAAATTCATAGGAATAAGAAGAGGGGCACCTGGGTTGGCTAAGCGTCTGACTTCGGCCCAGGTCATGATCTCGCGGTCCAATGAGTTGCAGCCCTGCGTCAGGCTCTGTGCTGATAGCTCAGAGCCTGGAAGCTGCTTCAGATTCTTTGCCTCCCTCTCTCTCTTTCTCTCTGCCCCTCCCCCACGTGTGCTTTGTCTCTGTCTCTCTCAAAAATAATAAACATTTAAAAAACTTTTTTAAAAAAAGGAATAAGAGAAATTAAGAGGAAATGGGCAAACAACACTCTGTGGTTTACAGGATGAGAACAAGAAGTATGGGACTGAAGAGAGAGGGAATAGGACTGTGTACAGCAGCTCCTCTCCTTGATTTCCTACCTCTGAACTCTGCCTACCAACCTCATCTCTGAGTGCAAAACACCAACTTCCAAGCATTAAGGAGAGAGAGTACAATGGAGGTGAATTTTTGCTAAAGAAATCCAACTTCTAAATGTCTAGGAATATTAGGGTTAATTGGTTGTGAGGGTGCTTAGCCAAGAATAAAGTCCTCTGTCTCAACATTCCTGGGTTTCTCCACTCATGGAAGCAAGAATGGCTGCTTGACATGCTGTCTTCAATCATAAAAATTTATTAAAAGCCCTTCTTCTTTCTCATTCTTCACTGTGAACTTTCTAGAATCAAGTTTCTAAGTATTAGGCAAATCTCTAATTAGAAAAAGAAGGATCAAGCTAAAAAAAAAAAGGCAGAAATTAAAATGTTTTGGCACAAGAGATCCTGAGGGACTGAAAATTTTCTGTGCCAACTCCTACATATCCTTGTCCTTTGTGCATTCTTAGACTGACAGCTGTTTTCCCCTATCCTGTCTTGCAAATAATCCTATTCTTTTCAACTCATCTTGATAAAAACAAATTGGCCAGATTATGGACCCTAGTATGAGGGACATATTTTTTTTCTTTTTTCAAGGATTTTTTTTTAAAAACGAACTGTTTCCAAAACTAGCTGAACTTCAGTTAACCACTCTTGTTAAAGCTTTATAAACACCCCACCCTTCTCTACACACCTCTTCATCCGCACTTTCTCATGACACAGCTCTCAAAATAAAGGCTTGAGTTTAATGGTGCTACAACTGATTTTATTCAAAGTAGGAGATAGAGATAATCAAAGAGACAGGAAAAAAGGAAACTTTCATCTTTGAATAAAAACGTACCCGGGTTCAAGTGTAGGGTCAGTCACTCATTTGGGACTATACAAAACACCAAATTTTCTGAAGAAATTTAAATCCTACTTAGGGAATTTGTCATTGAATTGTAGGCAAAGATGCCTGCCTAGGTTCCTAAAGGACTAAACCCTTCCTTAGCCCAGTTCCTTATTCTCATTTCTCTAGATTATGACACTGTTTGAATATCTGGACAAACTTCCTTTTACTGACCAGTGCTTCCAGAGGTAAATATTCAAGTTCAACTCCAAGTTTGGAGACCTTCTAGCTTATTTCATATTTTTATACTGTGGCTTGAGTGTAAAAAATGGGATTTCCCCTGTCCTCCAAATTCAAGAAATTGGGAAAATCATTAAAATTGAAACCATCTTGGATCTTTTACACCCACCAATCTATGCAACTACTTCTAATCTTCACTGTTCAAAGCCCTCATAACTCTTCCAATTTCAAAAGCAATATAATTCCAATTATTACAAGACTTCAATCCTTGTAGGCAAGATTGAAATCTTGTAACAACCTAGTTATGTGACTCATTGTTTGGTAAAATTACTTTTTTATTCATTATAATGGAAGGGTTATAACTGATAATTGGAAAAAATATTTTCATTGGATAAAATTCTTACAAGGGAAAAAATGGGAAGGGGGAATTTTGATGAGTTTCATTTATTACGTCAGGAATATAGTGAGATACTGTGTGGTACTTTACAGGCCGTAAATAGTCTCATAGTTATTGTGACCCTCTAAAATTTATATTACCAGTTACTTTAAAACTGAAGAAACCAAATCTTAGGAAAATTTATGAATTTCTAGAAGTTCCAAATGAGTAACTGATGTCATACTTGAACCCGAGTATGTTTGTATTCAAAGACCAAACTCTATTTTATCGGTTTTACTATTTGAATGTTCTTACCACTCCAAGCAGAATTCCCCATGCATGTTCCCTTCCCATATCCCCATCATTTCACACATGAAACAACAGACTTTTACAAGGCATCTCTTATTTAGTCTTTAAAAGAAAGAGTGTGGCATAGTTACAGAAGAGACTTAGAAAGAAGTTTATTCAAGGTCATCAGTTTGAATATGAGATTTGGAATCCAAACCCAGATCCTCTGTTTCTAAGTGTATGATTTTCCATTAAATGAAGACAAGGGGGAAAATAAACAAAAATTATTGACCATAAAGAAATCTTATATCTGTATTTTATTCTTGTTAATAATGAATATTAGGGTTTACATTCAATGAACTATATTCATCTACCAAACATTATTTATCTATTATTTTTAATTATAACATTGATATTTATAAACTTTGTAAACTTCTGGATTCTTAATGATATAATGAGTTCTCTAGGAAGTCCTTAACAGTTGATTATTGCACAAAACAATATAACAATGAATAAAAGGCCATTTTTAATGCTTAGGTTAAAAAGTCAGAAGATGGCTGAACGACATAGAAGATACATAAACTCAACACAAATAAATAAACCAAGTTAATTTTAACTCCATTCTTAACTATATGCTTTCAAATAAGAAAAAACAAACTGGTTCCATAAGAGAACATACTTGTATAAGCTAATGATGCTTCTTTCAAATAATATTATAGAGGCCTTTAAAGAATAGAGGTGTTTTAAGTATGAGGCCACCTTTTTTTTTTTTTATTTTTACCTCTTCTGTATAGGTTTGTTATCCTGAGCTTTTGTGACCCTTTATATTCGTTTCCCTACCTTCCAAATGGCTTAGCCTGGCCTTTTACTCCATCTCAATTACATGATCAGGAGTTTTACAGTAGAAATGGTTAGCATCAGAAGAAAAATCTATTCACCAGAGATAATTGAAAAGCCCAGGTGCTTCTCCATCTTGTTACTCTTCAGCTTTTCTTCTCTATATCCATTAGTTTGGAAGGTAAGTTCTTATCCAAAGCAGACCTTCTCAAGTTTGAGTCTCCCTTTGACCAATGGTCCTCTACTATTATGAACTATAATAGAAGTCAAATTACAGATGAAAATCTTTTCACTTCACACATATAGTGGTCCCCATAAGGAGAAGTATTATTACAATTTGTAGGAATTGTGTGTGGGAGGGGGGAAACCCATCTATCCAACCTTATGTTTTATTGCCATAGCCAAAGATGTGCAGTGTATATGTACACACATGAATATATACTATGTATAAATGTTTATATAAACTTATAATTTACCTTGTTATATTTAGCAATCAGATAAATGTAATTCCTCATATACAAAGACAGATAATAATTCACTTGTAGGAGAATTTTGAGGGTAGCATGGCTTCAAACTAAAATGTTCCAATGACACTTGCTACAAAAATGCATCTCCATTTAGTCTTTTTAATATGGAGGGAATTAGAAAATAATATTTACTTCCTGGGGGTGACCTATCTAGAATTAACCAACTTACCTTTATAGAAGCAGAAGAGTTTTTAAGCGGCTTCCCAAATTCTTAGGGTATTTAGCAATAGAAAGAATCTGTTGGTAGATGATTAATGCATTGACAGATACACACTGCTTAAATGCATACAGTGCTATACTTATTCCAGGGTGGATACATAATAGGGAAAGACAGGTTTAATGTTTTTACACAGTTAAGATATAGATAGGGAGAGAATGGTAAATTACATGGAGTAACTACAAAACAGTCAAGTGCAAATTAAATTCAAAGAAGAAAATTGGTGAGAATTGAGGAAGTAGGTATGAATTTTTTGATAAAATTGATTGGAAGGAATAGAAGCAGCCATGGAACAAGAGGAGAAATGACTGTGTACAATGCCCTCTTATTGGCACAATCACACTGCCTGAGCTGGTTCTAGAAACAAGAAATAAAGGAAAAAGGGAATTCTGGGAAAAAGACATAGGAACTGTTAAAATATAGCAGTTGCCCTAAAGAGGGTAGATTCAAAGGAGAATACTTGCCTTTCAGAAATAAGACTATATTGAGAAAATGAATAAAATAACACAATAACATGTGGGTAGACTAGGAGACAGAACAAGTTACATAATTTGCAAGGTCCAGTGAAAAATGAGATGCTAGACTTTCTTTAAGAATGTTAAGAATTTCAAGACAGTAACAGCAGAGTATAGGCAAAAGTGAGGCTTTTTCTAAGCATAGAGTTTTCATCACTGAACAGGCCACCTGCCTATGAAGCCAGCCCTGCTGGGGGACATTTTAATAAAGGTACTGAGAGTTAGATACAAATGCTTTATATCTGATAAGGAATAGGAAAAAACAGGCTGTTAAGCCAGTGAGAAGACCTCAGATTTAGAGACATGGAGATGAGTCCAGAATTCAGAGATCAGAGTTTGGAGACTTTTGGAGTAACAGTAGCCTGAGGGAGAGGCTTGCACTAGTATGGTGGTAGAACAAATGAGGAGGAAAGGAAAACGTGACATATATAACGTGATGACAGATTTTTACAAAGAAAAAGTAATGAACGTGACAGTAAGTGTTGGTTTCATTTGGTTTTAATTAGAAGACTGAGAAAATGCTGGTAACACATACAACATGGCAGCACTGTAAAATGGTGCACGCCTTGGACGTGAAATTAATGACATCAAGTAGGGAGCTGCCATCTGAGGCAACAGCTGGATACCTACATCAGAATACCTAGACATCAGCTCAATTTAAAGCTTATTTATTTATTTTGAGAGAGGAAGAGAGAGAGAGAATGAAAAAAAGGGAGAGCGCACATGGGAGGGACAGAGAGAGAAAGGGAGACACAGAATCCCAGGCAGGGTCCCATTGTCAGTGCAGAGGCCAATGCGGGGCTCAAACTCACAAACTGTAAGATCATGACCTGAGCCAAACGCAAGAGTCAGACGCCTAACTGATAGAGCCACCCAGGTGCCCTGATATCAGCTCAATTTAAAAAAAAAAAAAAACTTCCTGAGCACTTAGACTATCAAGAATGGAACAGACTACTTTAGAAAATAGTAATTTCCCTGTTTATATAAGTATTCTAATTTACGCCACAAGCATTACTTTCCTATGGCTGTTCTAACAAATTAATCCAAACTTAGTGGCTCAAAACAACAGCCACTGTTAGCAAGACTGTATTCTTTCTGGAGACTCTAGGGAGATAATCTGTTTTCTTGTTCTTTACAGTTTCTAGAGGCTATATGCTTTCCAAAACTACTTTATGACTTTTCTCCATCTTCAAGATCAGCAGAGTAGGGTAATATCTTCACACCTTTCTACCTCTCTCTCCCTCTCCCTCCCTCTCCCTCTCCCTCTCCCTCCCTCTGTCTCTCTCTCTCTCTCTCTTTCTCTCTCTCTCTCTGTCTCTGTCTCTCTCTCTCTCTCTCTCTGTCTCTCTCTCTCTCTCTCTGTCTCTCTCTCTCTCTCTCTCTCTCTCTCTCTCACACACACACACACACACACACACACACACACACACACACTTCTCTACTATCATTTTCTTTTCTGACTTTCCAACCTCCCCTTTATCAAGATTCTTGTGATTAGACTGGACCACAAGGGTAATCTAGGACAATCTCCCCATCTTCAGATCCTTAATTTAATACATTTGAAATATCCTTTTTGTCATATAAAGTATTGTATTTGTTGGTTCTGCAGAATAAAATGTGGACATTTGGGGGAGGCAGAGAATGGGGAGCATTATTCTGTCTACCACCACCACTATTAGGATTTTTTTATCAGTCAGGAGTTTAGGTTAATTTTCTTCTAGCTTGATTCAGCTCTATGATTTTTAATTCTAAGAGACTTGATGTGATGTAAAAAAATAGTAGGGACTGGAGCATAAGTCAGAGTAGGAAGTATAGAATGCATTTAACCAAATTTAAGCTATTATTTTGAATCAGTTCCCCAATTGTAGGGAAAGAGGAACACAATTTGGGGACTTAAATATAGCAAAAATGGTGAGAGAGAAAAAAAGTGATAGATATGGGAAAAACACAAGGAATAATGATATGGAATTAATGGGCTACAGTTTTGGACATCGGTAATATGTCTAACCCCAGAAAATATTCAATTCATAGTTTATGAGGAATTGGAGGCTTTGGTATTTCAACTTGCTCGATGATTCCCAAATTGGTGCTATTAACTGATTCAGCAAAGAAACAGAACATGATTTAAAAATATTATTCATTAGGTGGAGAAATGGGTAAACATATCAAGACATATAAAATGAAACCATAGGCATCCATAAGGAGCAATTTGATTAGAATGGTTATATTGTGAGAACAGCAAAGAAAACAAGAGAAATTGACAAAAGTGATGAGATGAAACCATATAAAATATTTCTGGCTCTGAGATTTTATGCTAAACTACTTTCTTACACTTCAAATGAAAAGGTGTTTTATAGAGGGTGAGGTAGGTAGGGATCATTAGACACTGAAATCTTTTGCAGTCTGATTAGGTATATTACAACTGCTAGGAAATACTGTACAGGGGACAAAAATAGGCAAAATAAGAAAAAAAAAGTTCTGGGTGTTCATTCAGTGGAGCATTTAGCATTATCTACTGATTTCACTGGGGATTATATGATTCTATAGAGCTATGCACATTTGATCATCTTTCTATGAACTAGATCAGTTTATAACTCTATGGGATATCTCTACAAATTAAGTTGTAGAAAACTGACAATGTAGCTGTAGAAAACTGACAGTAATGTTCGTGATTTTTGTCCATAGAAATGCAAATGAGTTTCGTCCAGTAGAGATACAATTAATTTCTACTTTGTAGAAATTGTGACCTGAAACTTTGCATTTAATAGAACCTTGAATATTAATCATTTTTACATCTGTTAGCAAAATCTTTTAAGGGTTTCTCATTTTATGTATATTTATATAATATACAAAATCTTCAAAATCTTTGATTTGCCTTTAACAATTTAGCAATCCCTTCATTTATTAGACTTGAACTTAACCTACTTTTCAGTTTACTTGTGTTTATTTTATATTTGTATGAGAGTCGTGGTTTTACTTTTTTGAACTTTTATACTTTATCAGAACCCTTGCTTGAGTAAATATTCTGACTCTAGGTATATATGAATCTATTACAATATAAATGGATAAAATACTACTTTAGGAAATTCAGTTTTTAAAATCTGAATTTAGACAAAACTCAAAGGTAAAAAAAAAGTTTGAACCTATAACTTTTTGAAGAATCATGTTTTCAACCACTGAAATGCATAGGCATCCCAAATTATAACTGATTTACAAGGCAAGATTATTTCTGATGAACCTCTGGTAAGATTAGTGTATATTGTCTAATTTTAGAAAGTCAATATTTCCAATGGAAAGATACTTGAGATTTTTGGAATATATCCTAGAAAAGGGGCATCACATTTGAAAATCATGGGTTTTTTCCTTTTTTTTTTCTTTTCTTTTTTTTTTTTTTGTGGGGATGAAGGTATTAAGATATGAGTGCCAGTCATAACTTCATTTTCCCATATTGACTTTAATAAAAACATTTTGTTTTGCACAAAGTACATTTCTGATTTCAAACTTTTTCTCAGATATGTACAATCAAAATAAATTCATGTAATGCAAAATACTTAGATGTTTAAAGCTTTTTATCTTCTTTTATGATTTGACTCTGTACTCAAAGAGAATGTTGTTCTTATATTTCCATGACATCTTTGTGTTACACAATGTGCGTATAAACTTCCCTTAGAAAAACTATAAATTCTTGCATCTCTCCTCTCAATCATATGATTTATATAATTTTGAGAACACAGCAGCCCTGCAGCAAAACATCCAATGAATTATTAAAAAGTGCTGAGAATTGCTTTATGGATATAAAGAGCTAAATAAGGATCATCTAATTCAACCAGTTATTAACATATAAATTCAAAAAAAGGAAAAAGTCCACATATAGGTATTTTGTCCAAAATTAATGTTTTCTACTTTTAAGAAGGTCATGGAAGCAAAAATGATATAAACTTTGGATCCACTTCACTTCACACATTTATTTATTCATCAATATTTCCATAAGTAAATTTGTTAACCTAAGTGTAAATGTTTCAAACAGGAAAAAAATTCAGAATAAATCAAGGGAAAATACAGGAAATTAAAAAGAATAACAAATATGTGAATACCCATAATTACATTCACTGGAAAGAAAGCTCAGCTAAAACTGCACACACCTTAGGGCATCATTCATTATCGTGCACACGTACATAAATGTATACAGTACTGAAACATCTGGGAAAGAACATGGACAAATTGAAGAGTTCAGAAAAAAGACTTGACAAAGGTTTTGAAAAAAGACCTATGAGGAAAGGTTGAAAGAACAAGGTGTGTTCAGTCACATGAACATAAAGAAAAATATGATATTTATCTATAAACACATAAAGAAATGAAAGAAGACGGAGAGACATAAGAGAAACTATGAAAAGAAAAGACATGCAAAAATTAGGCAAATCTCTTAACAATGAAGGATGTAAACCAAGAGAATATGCAACTCGTATTGCAATAGTATATGTCATTATAGAAAAGCCGAGATTGATGTTAGATGCTTATTAACAGAGACTCAGAAATAATGAAGTTAAACCTGCCTTACCACAAAGAAGAACAGATATAAACCAAGATCTTTCTTCCAAAGTTGAAATCCAATTTTACTTACTCTTTCTCTAGTTGCGATGTGGCTACTTTTAGCTTTATCCATATTTGAAAAATATTTTATTTTTGCTTCATTTAAAAATATAATAAGGTAAAAAAGAAAGTGAAAAGAGTAAATTCTACATTCAAAACGGGAGTAAGTTGTATAAGTAAGATGAAAGATGAATTGTGTTTGTTACTGGTCCAGAAGCTAAAAAAATTTGATCAATATAAGAATTGATTTAACGTTCCAGGCACTGTACTAGGCACTAATAAAAACCCATTGCCCATGGGAAGGGAAAGGGTAAAAATAGTTACAAAGAGAGAGGGAGGAAGGCAAACCATAAGAGACTCTTAAATACAGAGAACAAACTGAGGGCTGATGGCGGGGGTGGGGAGGTGAGAGTGGTAAATGGGTGATGAGCCTTGAGGAGATCCCTTGTTGGGATGAGCACTGGGTGTTGTATGTAAGCGATGACTCATGGGAATCTACCCCAAAACCAAGAGCACTCTGTATACACTGTATGTTAGCCAACTTGACAATAAATTAGATTTTAAAAAATCCATTGCAAAGGCAGAATCCAAATATGGTTTTCTTTTCTTCAAGATCATGGGAGTCTCATATATATCTTTCATACAACTACTAAGCATATCTCAAATAACTTGTTATTGGTTTCAAGGAAACCCCATGAACCATTCTCTCTCTATAAAGGGAAAAGAACATAAAATCAGAAGAAGATATCCTCCTTCCAATCAGTAGAATCACCTTTACAGATGGCTCAAGATACATCAAACTTTAGCAAAACTGATATTATAATTAGGATGTAAATACGGGATAAAAACTTTAATAATTGAGTTTCACTAATTCAAAATTCATTATTTGGCCAGAGGCTGACAAGACTGTTATTTTTGCATCGATTAACTTCTTTCTTTTTATAGAGAGTAAATTAATAATGTAAATAAGATTGCAAGAGGATCCTTGAAAATACTTAGTAGAACAAACTTTCTAAGCACCCTCAAGCACTTTAGAAGGATCCATTTCCACACAATTGATATGCTAATTACAAACCATTAAATCAAGTCAAGGATGCGTATTGGATAACACTTGGTTAGTTTAATGTGAGTTAATGTAGGTACTTGAAATAATAGAACTCTATTCCTTTTTTGAAATAATATATTTTCAGGTTTCTTCCTTAATTGAGACTAAGCTTCTTCCAATTGGTACAGATTAATGACATTTTACGGAAGTCAATATTTAGGAACCAAGAGGTATTGCTGACTTTTCTATAACCTAGCTATGGTCAGAGACGAGGTTTAAGTTGGGAAACATAATCTGGAGTTGAGAGTTAATACTGTCACAACAGAAATAATGCTTCCATCCACAATAAAATAACAGATATGACTTGGATCTGATCCATATATATATATGCCTAGCAAATAAAGAGGAGAGAACATCTTTACTAGCCAATATTGAAAGAAAGCAACTTTTAATCTATAAAGAGTTCATCTAAAGAAAAGTGAATCTCATACATCTCTATATATCTGTGAGTACAGTTTCCTCTTCTCTTACCTACATGCACTGATAAAGCAGCATTAAAATAAGGACAAGGTAGGAACCTAGCCAATTTACAGGTTATTAGAGCCCATTTTTTACGGAAGGAGTTGGGAGAGGCTTTTTAACAGCATTACTAGTTTATTAGACATCATAAAATATCCAGGATCCTAAAGGTTCTAGAGAGATGTTTGTGAAAGAGGAATGAACAATATTTCCTTTTAAAATAGCCCAAGGATACAACAAATTATATTAAATTTAATTTAATTTAAAAAACAATAGAATAACCCAAAGAACATACTGAATGCACATTACTACATTTGGCAGATGACTTAAAACAGCCTTTAAAAATATATTTTATTATGTGAAAGTTTTGAACAGCACAAAAGTAGAAAGAAGTGTAAATGAATATTTCTTTACCCATCACAGATTCAGCTGTTACCAAAGTTTTGCCAAATTATTGTCTAACCCTTCTACAGCTCTGGCCCTCAGGTTCTTACTTTTCTCTCTTGTGAGTTACGTAAAAGAAATCCTAGAGGTATCTTTCACTTTGACATCTTTTGGTATGCATCTCTAAAATTTATATGGACAGTTTATCACAAATGGTAGCATAATATATATATTTTTTCTATTTACTGTTCTAATTTGCTCCCCATGTATCTTTGCTTTGTCATGCAGGTGGATTGTAGATTGTTACAGGACAATAAACTCTTTTCATTTAGAACATGGTCAATGATAAATATCGGCAAATTTCCTTTTCTTTTAAAAGAATTGTTCTGAGGGTCGCCTGGGTGGCTCGGTCAGTTAAGCGTCTGACTTCAGTTTAGGTCACGATCTCACAGTTCGTGGGTTCAAGACCCACATCTGGCTCTGTGCTGACAGCTCAGAGCCTGGAGCCTGTTTCAGATTCTGTGTCTCCCTCTCTCTCTGCCCCTCCCCTGTCCATGCTCTGTCTCTGTCTCAAAAATAAATAAATATTAAAAAAATTTATTTTAAAAATTAAAAAATAAAATAAAAGAATGGTTCTGAGTTGAATGTTGTGGTCAAATCTACTTCAGTTTTCATACTACCTAAATTAAAAAAAAAAGTTAGCTTCTATAAAAGGGGAGAAAGTATTTAAATGAGAGAAACACAGTTTACCACAATCTTGGTACCATTTTTGCCTCAGAGAGGGATTATAATAAAAATTTGGCCGTATGCACAATTGCTTTACCTCAGTCAAGATATGAGAGGTTTATCATGTATATCATGTTCATTTTTAAGTCAACTTTTCCTTCTATTCTGTCATTTAAAATGTTCCAGGAGAAGTTTGAAAATCGTATTTTTCAGCTTATCACCATATTTAATTTTGTAAGTCTTTTTTATTGGCTCTTCAGATAAATAAAACCCCAAATAGCAACTGTACCTTTAAATGATTCCCCTTGCATATTGTTCTCTCTAAATATTTTATTTATTTAAAAACAATATAACCGCATTAATATTTATTTAGACATTTGTAGTAATCATTTTCTTTTTCATATAATGAGAAATTACCATAGGCTAATTCAGTGAATGAAGCATTTCACATACAAATTTTTGCATTATCTGATAGGTTTTCATATGTAAATCACATGCATCTGTTTATCTCCGGTGAATAGTGTCAAATATCCTCAATGCAAAATGAACCTTAAGTAACATTATCTTCCTAATGACTTTTCTTTTCCCAAAGAAAAATTGGTTATTTGTGCCAGGTATTTAGAAATTGTCATTTATAAAGAGCTTTTTGTTTGTTTGTTGTTTTTACCGGACTGCATCAGGGTAGAAAGGAATCAACTCTCTGAGGTGAATTGCCATTATGGTGCCCTTATCCAAACCTTTTGGGGTTTTCTGTTTCAGATTATGAGATCTCAGCTATGAACACTTTTGAAACACAGAAGGTGGAATGTTTCAAGGAAAACAAAAAATTCCACTGCACTTAAAGGATTTTTATTAGACGTGAGGCACTTAAATCACGTTTACAAACATGGTAAGACAAATGCTCAAACAACATCTGAAATAGGCTCTCTCCACTCTCAAGTAGACCTGTCTTTGAATTCACCAAGTGGGTGAAATCAAAGCACAGAACAAACACTGTTTTGATATGGCTTTGAAGATGATAACAGCTTCTAACAGAGAAAAAGGCAGCTTTGGGTTTGCAAGAAAACGATGATTGACGTGACTTCCAGCCCAAGGAAGCTTACCTTTTAATGAGTGATTGGTGAGGAGCTCTCATCCAGTTTTATTTTTGAGGGAAGCTGCCTAAGTAGAATAGATCTCAGACAGACGTCTAGAGCTGCTATTCAGGCTGTAACACGTATTCTTATAAGCAACAACATCTTTTGATCCAAATGAGCCTACACAGGACCCAGATGTGTACAGGATAGTTAGAGGTGGCCTATGGATTAGAACATTTCCTCTGTGGTATGTAAGCTTCATGTGATGTTGTACTCACGTGAAATGGCTTAATTAATACTCTTAAATACTAAAATAATGGTCACAGCAAGGAAGATGTTTAACTTGTAGATACTTTTTGTTGTTCTTCCTCTTTTCCCCCCCCCCCCCCCGTTTCTTTTTTGCTACCTTGGAGTTTTTGGTCTTGGTAAGGGAAGTGTTGTTAGTCAGCACCCTCACTTTCCACCTTCCCCCAAAATAACTTAGTCATCCCAATACTCCTATATTTTTGTGAAGCTAGTTTCAGATCATCAGATTTCCCATCCTTTGTTTTGTTTTGGTTTGGTTATATGAATTCAAATTATTTCGTGTAGACTCAAGTCAAACTCGTTTTACTTTCGTGTTCATATTGGGGGAAGAAATTAGTTTTAACCTATTGAACTAACAAGAAATGTATAAACACTCCAGAAAATATTTAAAGTCCCAAAAAATATTAGCACTACAAATTATCCTGTAAAAAAAAAAAAAAAAAAAAAAAAGACATTGTGGTAGAGATAAACGGTTTGGGCAATGTTTAGTATTTTTGTTACAAGTTTGCTGGGTGCTCTCTAATTCTGTTTTCTACCCTTGGGCACACCAAATACTTTTCTCAAACTCTTCTGCAATCAGATTGGGGCAAGGTGGGTCATTTCTGGCCACTACATTATAAATGAAAGTAATGTATGCTTCTTCCAAGCATGGACGAAAAATTCCCTAGAAATATTCTAAGCCCTACAGTCTCCTGACTGGACACTTGTTTTGCAATTAAAGTTTGCTAGAACACACCTATGCCTAGTTGTTTGCAAATGCCTATGACTGCTTTTATGCTACAGTGACAGGTTGAGTATTGCAACAGATTTTGTATAATAGGGAAGAATAAATTATTTTCTATCTCACTCTTTACATTAAAAAAAAATGTTTGCTGACTTAAAAATTAGAAAGAGGGTCAAAGATTGACGACTGTGATTAGAAGAAAGAAGAGAGTTAGTGGTGTTAAGGGAGACATTTCAGAGATTTATAACTTGGAATGGGAATGATCTATGGTGTAGCTATACATCTGAGTTGCTAAAGTGGTACAAAGTAAATTGATGTAATGGAAATATATGAATAGATGTCTTCATATACGTAAATAGTGGGACTTACCATGCCAATTCGGGTTACACATGGAGTCACACGTTTTTGTTGTTTTTTTTCAAATCATTTCTACAGCCTTCAATGCCTTATAAGCAGTAAATGCATCATCTGTCTTTCTCCAAACTTCTTCACCACCTCAAACTGGGCAAACATGTTATCAGCTTATTCATAGTGTGCCAATGATTATTTGATTGCCAAACTAAAAGAGAAGTAGGATTTTAATTGGTTTACCACTGTTGTTACTTTTTACAGTCACATAAGGGAGCTTTGGGAAACTCATCCTGCACATCAATGGGTGCTATTTGTTAACACTGCTGGCATAATATGTTCTTGCAACCCTGAGTTGTGACTCTAGGCTGAATAACAAAGAGGCAGTTTACTTTGACATACATGTAAGTTCAGCAGTGTTCTTCCTGGGCAAGTAGTCTGGAAGAGCTTCTAACGTTAGCTGTAAACTGAGCGAAAATCAGTTCCCATCAACAAACTCGTAAGTTGCTTTTTGTATTGATGGGAAATCACCTGTCTAGATTCTTCTGCTTATCAACCAAATTTTCATTTTCAAGACTCATTGTCATTTCATGCTTTGTACCTTGACCAGAATGTCCCTAGAGTCATTATGCAAATAGGCTCATTCTCTAACCCTGAGCTCTGCATAGAGGTGGATTTTGCTAAATCACACGGAAAAAAAAAAAATCTTGTTTCAACCTAATCCCAGGACTATGAGTTTCTACTTGCCTCATATTTGCATAACTGAAAGGGTCACACAAATGACCCAGGGCAGGACAAAGAAGATCTGCACCAAGATGACCTTCCACTTCTGCAAATTCAAAGAGCAGCTGTCAGCCTCTCTGGGTAATATAGAAACAAAACCACCATAACAATTACAACAGTGAAAATATATCTTTTGGCATATATGTATGTATGTGTGTGTATATGTATGTATGTGCATATGCATGTATATCTATATGAACATATACATGTATGTACATACGGATTTCATCAATAAAAATAATTTGAAATGTATACAGTAAGGATTTTACAAGAAACACAAATAGTACTTAAAAGTTTATTTTGAAAAAAAAAAAGCGGTACCTTGCCCTGAATCTTTCTAATTCCCAGCTCTGCTCTCTTAGCTCTTAATTCTAAACTTTGCTACTATACTGTTAAATAATAAACTTACTCAGTTCTTAGTGTATCAATTTCAAAAAAAAAAAACCTATTAATTTTAACTTTTGGTAATTTTACCATGTTATTTTATGTTCTTTTTGTAATTCTCTTAACAGATTGCTATAATATGGGATTCATTGAAGTCAGTGTTAACATGTTTAGGGTGATATTAATGTCATCCATTCTCCCAATAAAGAGAATTATACTCTTCCACAATCGCTCTTGATTTTTACTGGATTAATTATGGCAATGTTTTTCCATTTTTTTTAGTTTTCTATCTAGTTAATTATTTAAAAAAAAATGATCCACCAGCTATTTCAAATGACCAATACTAACTTTTGAAACCCCAAACATATTAGATAATCAATTAATTACATTTATATACATAATATATACATATATATATATATATATATATATATATATATATGTTATACTTCTAACAGTCTCTAAACCGCTGCTTCCTCTAATCTGGTCAGGTTGATTTCTAAATTTAAACCATAACTGTCATCTTGACACTTCTCTTTGCTCGGCTCTGTGTTGACTTCTGTTTCTTGAATCTGTTGTCTTTCCCTTTGTTTACTGCTTATTTTCTTAAAGCAGTTTCTCCAGTATTTACCAAGAAGAGGAGCCCACCTTAAATTTTTTAAAAGTCTTAATTCTACCCTTTTACTTGACTGATCATTTATCTAAATATAAAAGTGTGAGTTAAAATATTTTTCTTTAATAGTTCAAATATATTTATTTATAGTAAACTAGCAAATGGGCTACTTTTGTTAAGTCTGATGCCATTTTTATTCCATGTTTAATTTCCATTCTACACACGTGACCTCTCTCTCTCTCTCTCTATCTCTCTGTCTCCCATTTAGCTTGTCTCTCTTTTTATCCCCCCTTTTTTTCTTTCTATACCTTCCACTTTTGGATATTTTAAGTATATCCTCTAATTTTTATTACTGAATCTTTCAAAACACAGAAAAAAATCTATAATGAACCCTTACGTACCCATCTCCTAGCTTCCAAAATTATCAATCCAAGGTCGATCTTACTTCATCTCTCAATGCTGCATACCCACTGACTACACTGATATATTTTTGAGCTAATTCTTGCCTTTATATCATTTCACTCATTAGTGTGTTACCTTTAAAGTACAGGGAATCTTTCTTCCTTGTTTTGTTTTTGTTTTTGTTTTTTGGGGAACCTAGAAGTCTAATCTGGAATACTAATCATTTAGTATTTAAACATGTAGTTAATCCCATTAAACAAATCTGAAAGTAGACAGGCCAAAGTATACTTGGCCCTTTTACAAATCAGCAGGGACTCCGAACTTAGTGTCCTGTCCTATCCCTCCAGGCCAGTCTGGAGGTTCAGACAACACTTACAAAAACTGATTGCTTTGTGTGTTTCCTTGCCTAAGCACATTTTCAATGCATTGTCTTTAAGGCATAGAACATATCCCCATGGTCCAGAATGACTGGTATAGGTCCTAAATTCATCCTGTATTCCAAACAGGATGATGGAGAAAAGGGGAAGAAGAATCGAGCTCCTTTCTTCTGAGGAAACTTCTCAGAAGTACAACAAACAGTTCTGTTACATTTCATTAACTAAACAGTGAATTGCCCAGAACTAACTGCAAAAGAAGTTGGGAACTAGATAAATGATAGATAGATTGAAAGATTGATAGATAGACACATAGATAGGTACATATGATAATTAAAGTACTTAGATACATATAGCTACATAGATATGCCCATGTATGAGTAATATACATATATGTAATATTTATGCATTTAATATGTATAGGCTTCAATAGTTAAGCTGCCATTAACTGGAAGTTCGATAAGCGAAGTTTTATATATTTTTAAAAATTGCATCTTCAAAGTTTTTACTAAATCTTTATATGTTAAGACTGTAAACTTAACCTAAGATAAGTAATTTCCTGTGTGTTCTTTTTCAAAAAGATTATATGTCAAATGCATAGCAGTAAAATGCCTCAAGTTTGGGGGTTGTCAACCAAATTCACATCCACCTTTGCCTACATTTTCACTCACTATTCATGCTAACTGGTGCCAACTGTTTATTGAGATAACAAAACGAGTTAAATGTTTACTTTAATATTTTGAATGTACAACATTATATACTTATTTTTTCATGGGAAATTTGGAACCATCTTAAAAATTATTTAAATGTCAATCAGCATTGAAAAAATTTCAGTGTCTTTGCTCAAGCTTTTATGGATCTTGACTCAAACATTTGAGAATTCTCAATTTTGAGGTACTTTATTGAAGACACAAGGGAAGATGCTTGGCCCACATTTCTCTTTCTAATTTGACATTTTAGTCCCAGAGCCTCAATACGCTGAAACATAACTTAAAATTATTCATGATCACTCAGGAAGGCTTAGTAACAAAGGGAGTGTACAGTAATTGGAAATAGGGCAAGTTCTTTAAAGCTAAGTTAACATCTGCCTTTTGAAATAAAATGGAGAGAGAACTGCAGTGTAATTTCAGAAGAAAACACACAAAAATCAATGCCTAATTGCTGGAGCTCGCGTAAAGATAAGAATTTTCACCAAAAAAAATGATGAAACTTTTTGAATTTAAGACATTTGAAACATTAATATTGTTCTTACTTTTTACTGGATAAACATAAATAAGTCACTGCCCAAATGGAAATACATTTTTTATATGTCTTTTTTTTCATTTCATCAGTGACTTTTTTTCACAGATTGACTACAGTTCTCATACTTAACGATGGATTGTGATACTAGAAAAAATATATAAGCCAAGTGATAGAAATCATGTTAATTATGTTACAAATAAATAACATTAGGTCCAAATGTTAAGACTTAACAAAACCTCATCTTTATCAGCCAACGATTACATAACAATTTGACATAAATAGCTTTCTGAATTTATTTAATATGTCAAAGTACTTAAAATTAAATAAAGCAATATGCTTTAAATGCTACATATTTACTCATTTTACTTTTTTAATCTTGAAAATCCCCAATGTATCCCTTGCCCTCATACATGCATAGCCTCCTTCATTATGAACATCTCCCACCAGAGCAGTACATCTGTTATTATTGATAAACTTACATTGGCATACGTAATTATTCAAAATCCATAATTTATATTGGGGTTCACTCTTGGTTGTTATACATTCTGTGGGTTTGAACAAATGTATATTGGCATGTATCCATCATTATAGGCTCATACAGAGTATTTTCACTACCCTAAAAGTCCTCTATGCTTCTCCTATTTATCCCTTCTCCCCTCCTCTCACCCAAATCCTGGCAACCACTGACCTATTTATTGTCTTCATAGTTTTGCCTTTTCCAGAAAGTCACATAGTTGGAATCACAGTGTATGTAGCCATGGCATGGCGGCTTCTTTCACTCGGTAATATGCATCTAAGTTTCCTCCTTTTTTTTTCATGGCTTGATAGTTCATTCCTTTCTTTTTAGCACTGAATAGTATTCCATTGTCTGTATATACCACAGTCTATTTATTCCTTCATCTACTGAAGAACATCTTGGTTGCTTCCACGTTTTGGCAATTATAAAGAAGCTGCTAGAAGCACCCATGTGCAGGTTTTTTGTGTGGACATATGTTTTCAGCTACTTTGGGTAAATACCAAGGAGTGTAATTGCTGGATCACTGGATAAAAATACATTTAGCTTTGTAGGAAACCACCAAATTGACTTCCAAACTGTCTATATCATTTTTGCACTGCCACCAGCAATGAATGAGAGTTCCTCCTGTTCCACATTCTTCTCCACAGCATCGGGTGTTGTCAGTATCCCACATTTTGGTGATTCTAATAGGGATGTAGTAACATCCATTGTTTTTAAATTTACATTTCCCTGATGACGTATGACTGGAACATCTTTCAAATGCTTATTTTCCACCTGTAAATCTTTGGTGAGGTATGAAATAAGGTCTTTGGTCCATTTTTAAATTTTGAGTTGTATGGTTTCTTATTTTTGTGTTTTACGGGTTCTTATATCTTGGATAATAGTCACTTATCAGATGTGAACTTTGCAGATATTTTCTGCTACTCTTTGGTTTGTTTTCTCACTCTTTTAACATTATCTTTTACAGATAGAAATTTTTAATTTTAATGAAGTTCAACTTATCAATTTTTTCTTTCATGGATCATGCCTTTGGTATTGCATCTAAAAAGTCATTGCCATAACCAAGTTATGGTTTCTCTTATGTTATGTTATAGGAGTGTTACAGTTTTGTGTTTTACATTAAGTCTATGACCCATTTTGAGTTATTTTTTTTTGTAAAGAATGTAAGTTCTGGTATCTAGATTCATTTTTGGAGATGTGGCTGTCCAGTTGTTCCAGTACCTTTTTTTTTGAAAATACTAACTTTGTTGCATTGCATTGCCTTTGTTCCTTTGTCAAAGCCAGTTGACTATAGGTATGTGAGTCTATTTCTGGGGTCTCTATTCAGTTCCATTGGCCTATTTGTCTATTCTTTCTCCAATATCACACTATGCTGTTTACTGAAGCTTTTTAGTAAGTCTTGAAGCTGGGTAGTATCAGTACTCCAACTTTGTTCTTCACTAATGTTGTGCTTGTTATTTTGTTTTTGTTTGTTGTTGTTATTGTTGTTGTTGTTGTTTTGCATCTCTATATAAACTTTAGAATTAATTTATTGATACATACACAATAACTTTCAGGGTTTTGATTGAGATTGCAGTAAATCTGTAGATCAGGAAGAAACTGACATCTTGAGAATATTATGTCTTTCTATCCATGAACATGGAATATTTCTCCATTTATTTGGTTCTCCTCTGATTTCATTCATCAGACTTTTACAAATGTCCTCATATAGATCATGCACAAATTTTGCTAGATGATACTGAATGATACATTTTGGGAGTGCTAATGTAAATAGTATTGCATTTTTATTCAAATTTCACTTGTCCATTATCAGTATATAGAAAAGTGATTGACTTTTGTATATTAACCTATATTTTCTCAATCTTCCTATAATCTCTAATTAGTTTCAGAAGTTACTGTTGTTGCTGTTGTTGATTGTTTACATTTTTTTACATAGACAATCGTGTCATCTGTGAACAGAGGCAGTTTTAATTTTTTCTTTCAATTTGTATGTCTCCAATTATTTTTCTCTTAGCTTATTGCATTAACAACATCCAGTGTGCCATTGAAAATGAGTGGTGAGAGAGGACATTCTTGCCTTGTTCCTGATCTTAGTACAAAAGCTCTGACTTTCCCACCATTAGGTGTGATATTTGCTTTTTTATATCACAGGACACCATAGTTCATTGTTCATACTTATTATGTTCTTATTAATTCCCACCTTATCTTCATAAGATTAAATGACTTGAAAAGGGATTGCTGGAGATTTTACCATACTTAGAATAGAATTAGAACATGATATGGATCTATTTAATACTCTTTTGAAAAGTAGTCCTATGGGGCGCCTGGGTGGCTCAGTCGGTTAAGCATCCGACTTCAGCTCAGGTCACGATCTCACGGTCCGTGAGTTCGAGCCCCGCGTCAGGCTCTGGGCTGATGGCTTGGAGCCTGGAGCCTGCTTCCGATTCTGTGTCTCCCTCTCTCTCTGCCCCTCCCCCGTTCATGCTCTGTCTCTCTCTGTCCCAAAAATAAATAAATGTTAAAAAAATTAAAAAAAAAAAGTAGTCCTAGTTTGTTTATGTTGCAGTACTTTTTGTTCACTGCCAGGTTCATTTTAACAATTTCATAGACATTAATGCCTGTATTTTGCTTATTCTGCCACCTCCTGAAGAAAAGATATTTCCTTTTCTCATTAGCTGAACGAAATACAACCATGTCTTTAATTGATGGCATTTATAGAACACAAATGAAATACATCACCATCCCACATTGACACTCAATAAATGATAATTGGTCTCTTGTAACGTTCACACTTTCTTCACTACTATACAATGGTTCTTACGTGTGCCAAGGCATTTCTGATTCCAAAAGGCAGGTCCTAAAATATTTTTGTGTGTCTGATGGAATGATAAGATACTTTGTAGGTCACTGGAATAAAAAAGTGGTAAATTAGTAGATCAATGATAAATTACTTAGTAGGCACGCAAAATAATTTTAAGTGCTCCAGGGATATAGGTTTCATAATCAAACAAGCTTAGAAAAACACTATATTCTTGGGGCACCTGGGTGGCTCAGTCGGTTAAGTGTCCGACTTCAGCTCAGGTCACGATCTCGCGGTCCGTGAGTTTGAGCCCCGTGTCTGGCTCTGTGCTGACCGCTCAGTGCCTGGAGCCTGTTTCAGATTCTGTGTCTCCCTCTCTCTCTGCCCCTCCCCCATTCATGCTCTGTCTCTCTCTGTCTCAAAAATAAATAAACGTTAAAAAAAAAAAAAACACTATATTCTAAATCTCAGAACCATCCTATTTTTTTCACAAAGTACATTAGCATAACCAAAATCTCTGAGAAATATAGCATTATTATTATTTTAAAGCATTTTTAATGTTTATTTAGTTTTGAGAGATGGACAGAAAAAGCACGAGTGGGAAAGGGGCTAAAAGAAAGGGAGACAGAGGAACCAAAGTGGGCTTTGTGCTGACAGCAGAAAGCCTGATGCAGGTTCGAACCCACAAACCATGAGATCATGACCGAAACCAAAGTCAGACACTAACTGACTAAGGCACCCAGGAGCCCCAATACAGCATTATTATTAAAACCTGTTTTCTTTACACCTTTATAAGTATCTCTATGATCCCCATATTGGAAAGGTTTAGATGCAAAAATGTATTACACCTACTCTGGAACATTTCTGATGTTTCCCAAAGGCCTCACATGATTCAATATTCTATAATACTGTTTCCATTTTTCATGCCGCTTAACTAATAACTAATATTTTGATGCCTGGCCTCCATGATAATATAGTATAACAATTTCACTAAGTAATGCAATGTTAAATTCTTTGTTTTTAATCTTTAAAAAAATTGTTAATGCTTATTTATTTCTGAGAGACAGAGAGAGAGTGAGAGAGAGACAGAGACAGAGACAGAACACAAACAGGGGAGGAGCAGAAAGAGATGGAGTCACAGAATCTGAAGCAGGCTCCAGGATCCAAGCTGTCAGCACAGAGCCTGACATGGGGCTCGAACTCATGAACCCCAAGATCATGACCTGAGCCAAAGTCAGAAGTTTAACTAACTGAGCCAACCAGGCACTCCTGCAATATTAAATTCTAATTTAAGCACAATTTCATATATTTGATGATCACGACTTATTAACTTTATATGCAATAGACAACCCAAAGCTACTAATACAGGTCTTTCTTTCCTGCTTTCAACAATAACAAAAGATATTTGAGCACTTTTAAGATAACTACAATTGTAAAATGGAAATAAAAAGTGTAATAATCTACTTGAAAGTTATCAGAATTAAAAATTTTAAAAAGGGGATAATGGTCACTGTGGTAGGGCACAAGTATCTTTCTACATTGAAAAAATTCAAGACATATGAGTGACTCATTTTTACATTACAAAGAGAAAGAGAGCAAGACAGAGACAGAGACTGAGAGAGACAGAGACAGAGAGACAGAGAATAGAGAAATAAAGAGACTGACTTTACCATTCCACACCTGTTTAAAAAACAAAGGACTTCATTTGTTCTGGTCTGTTGTCTGTTTCTGTTAGCAGTTTAGCATAATAAAGAATTCTCTGTATTTATTCTTCTTACTAACATGAAAACCTAAAAATCATTTATTTTCTTAAAATTCAATTAGAAATTCAAAGGTTACCTCTTACTTGTGTGGTAAGACAGATAATAATTTACCCACCTATTTCTTTGAATTATACTCAAACATTAGGGAAACAGATCTTTGAAATATCATTAGCTGTTCTCAGGGGAAAAATTATTTTAATTAAGATAGATAAAATGATTCTACCAATTTTTCTTACTTATACATTCAATTCTTTAAATTAAGAAGCTCAATGTTTTAAGAACATGTAAATAGTATTCCCTTACTTGGTTCTATCTATACCTTAACTATGCACATATAGCCAATTTGCAAATTTGCTCCTTTTAATGTCCTCTTCATCATAATTTTGGACTAATTCAAGAAATGCACGTATGAATATTTTTAATGTGAATTATAGCCAATATTTTTAGCAGTGTAGTTGTATCGTCTTTAAATGTTTTCAAGTTAAAGTTGTTTACTGAGTACCCACAGGTAGATCTCATAAAGAATTGTTTTAAAAAGTTACTAATTAAAGATATAGATTTAGATATAGATTTGCCTGCTAAATAGGCAACCTATATTGTGCTATATAATTATTAATGTTTGTATGTGTGTATAAATGTTATTGTTTAAAGAAAACTAATAACTAATTTAGATTTCTGATTATTTAACCTCAAATGACTTCCATAATCTCAGAGTTATCAGCAGATATCTTATATTAACTAGACAAACACACACACACACACACACACACACACGCACAAAACAGTTTAAGTCAGAATTACTGCCAATTTGCTGGTGACAGCTACAACAGTTGATGTTTCTTTAGTTTTTTTTTTCTTTTTTTTTCAACGTTTTTGTTTATTTATGGGACAGACAGAGACAGAGCATGAACGGGGGAGGGGCAGAGAGAGAGGGAGACACAGAATCGGAAACAGGCTCCAGGCTCTGAGCCATCAGCCCAGAGCCTGATGCGGGGCTCGAACTCACGGACCATGAGATCGTGACCTGGCTGAAGTCAGACGCTTAACCGACTGCGCCACCCAGGCGCCCCGTTTCTTTAGTTTTAAAAGTAGACTTATAATGAGAATTGTATGGAAAAAAATTAGTATCTTTAACATGATAGAAAATTTAAGGATTTTTAAGAAATCTTAGAAATTCTTAGAAATAATGCTAAGATGAAATGGTATCAATAAAAGGTAAAAATAAACAAACGAGGTACAGAATTGTCCTTCAAAGATTTGCCTTTCTCTCAAGTAACTTTTCAGGACAAGCTGTGCAGTAAAGAACTTAACCTTGCCCAAAATGACATCTGGACTTTGTCCTCAGTTCCTGCTTGAGAATCTTTGCCTGCAGGTCTTGGCTTGCCAGTTAGTAACAATGTGATTTGTGGTGAAGTCTTTGGACTACCTGGTGTCAGTTGACCTGGGAGTGAGATCAACCATCTGAGCAATCAATCAATCATACCTATGTAATGAAGCCTCAGTAAAAACTCTATACACCAGGGTTTGGGTGAGCTTCTATGCTTGACAACACTCCATATGTATTCTGACATACTGATGCTGGGGAATTAATGCATTCTGACTCACTCCATAGGGGGAAGTGAGGGCCCCATACACACTTAGTGTTTTCCCATACTCTGCCCGGTGCACCTCTTCCTGTAATGGGTTTTAATCTGTACCTTTTCTTTGTAATAAACTATAACTATGACTATAGCTTTCAATGACTTCTGGGCATCCTCTAGCAAATTATCAAAATGAAGAGTAGTTTTGGGAACCTTCAAAACTTGCAGTTTGGGTAGGAAGAGAAAATGATCTTACATGGACACTAACTGTGCAATAGCCCAAACTTTCGCAGTTCGTGTTTGAAATAAGAATATGCAGGCTTGTGTAGACACCGCTCCCTTTAACTTTGGAGTTGGCAAAATTCTTCATAATACATATGAATGTTTTGAAATATGACAGGTGTTTTAAAAACTTATTTATGTAACTTAACGTCAATAAAATTAGACTCTGGTGAAAAAGTGGTCTTTCATAATGTGTAAATCTGTCAAACAATCACAGAGAATAAGAACCATAGATTTGCTTTGGTGACTATGTACTTTGGCATGAGATAAGGTAGAGGCTGTGTTATTTGAGGGGAGAGGGCTTAAAGTCTCAGCATACTCAATGTCCTAACTGGGGATGGAGGGGGTACTCACTAATTCTAATTATATAGAAAAAATTACTCTTGAAAATAAAAATGCACTGCAAGAGACTTCATTAATTAGAGTATTGCCAGTATATATAACAGAAATTTCTTTACACTACTAATCTCCAACTAGGGGGTTCCTATTCAATATAAAAGGGAAATTGGTCAAGCTACAGAAGTGTAGAGTGAACGCATCCTGGGTATGTTTTTGGGTATGTCCTGCAATGGAAAAAAATGTGTCGCAACCATATTTCAAGAGAATAAGTAACTTCATGTCCTAAAAGTATAGAACAGGCCTTCTTCTAGCTAACAACAGGATACATTCTTATCCTGTGCTGTCTTATGACTGAGTCATCTTTTCAAATGGACACTAATTCTCTCATTTTATTACGATAGAAAATATATAAAAGATAAACATTGAATTTCTCAGATTCTTCTTTCAACCAATAGCCCAATGGCCTAATTGCTAATTGCTCTAATTTTGGTAAAACACCAGGTGGAAGTGCATCAATCTATTGTATGCACCAAAATCTTACCTCTCCTTAGAAATAATACAGGGGGACTCACTTACAGGAATTTGTAGGGAACGACTGTTTCCTTTATTAAAATCTCCAAACCATTTTTCTAAATATGTAGAATATGATTTCTTCTGTACCACATGCCATGTTTAGTTCACATTATTGTTAATAATCTATTTTGTTTTCTTCCAATAAACAACTGAAGTAAAGATAATACACAGGAAAAAAATGTTTCTCCTGCTTTTGGTGTCTTATAGTTACCTGCCTGTTGTTTATTATTATACTTGGGAGTTATTTCTTTAACACTACTTTAGAAGTAAGTGGACATATCTGAGGGAAAAGTGGAACTTAAATGTAATAATTGGATAGACTAGGTTATGTTGCATTAACAAATAATGCTAGTTCTCAATTACTTAATGCGGTCATCAGGTACCCAATATGACAAAGTCTCCACCATGCCACATGACACTGTCTGGACCACTAGCCACCTGTCATACTAGACAGTGTTAAAAAAGAGAGAGAGAGAGAAAAAAAAAAGATTTGCCTGTCATCAACCACCAACTGGTGCTAAGATGTAACAGAAAAGAAAATGTGGTTCTTCACTACTTTTTATTAAAGAACTTGAAGAGAAAATATTCTTATCATCTATCACTACGGAAAATTGTGCAGTGCAAAGTATGGAAGTTAAGAACAATAAATGACTTCCAGAGTATAATAACATGGGCATTTGAGCCAAATTTGAACATTTTAAGAGGCAGTATTTTGTGATCTTTTAAGGGAGGAACAGAATCCTCAGAGTGGTACACATTGGGATTATCAGCTGGGTTAAAAAAGAGAGACAAGAGAGTGGGGTGGCTTATAAATAAATTTCAAAATCAAGCATATATTGGTGACGTAGGGGGTATTATAGATATATTGCTTTTTTCTCACTTTCTTTAAAATGTATATTTATAAATCGTGTTATGGTAACTTCACATTGCCTCATGTGTTCTAATGATCAGAGAAGAAAGAAACGAGGGGGAGGTGAAAAGTCTTGCTCAGGGAGCCTTAAATTGGCCTGAAATTGTAGATGTCTGGTAAATTGTATGTTTTGATTATTTTGCCTACCCTTCGTATTCTTTTGTGATGAGACCCACCCTGAATTGGGTGCAAAAGAAATCATAGGGTTATTTGAACTATCTTTGCCTTCACTATGAGACTGTGAGTATTGTGAGGACATAACAATGTCTAAATTGTTTCCCATTTTATCTCTCATGTTGGGCATGAAGTTAATGCTCAATAAATAATTTATGACTGAATATTTTAAAAAAGAATGTTTGCATAAAGTTTTTAAATTTAGGAAGAGTGAACAAATGAAACATGTTTTAAATGAGGTGAATTGCATATCTTTTGAAAATAGATGTAGGAAAGTGTATTCAAATACACCCAGCTTTACAAACAGGAGAAATATAAAACTTTTAAATAAAAGTCAGTAAAATATTTAAGCTTGTATGTTATATACTATGATTTTCTGCAAAACATAAGTATATGAAATACTGACTTTCAGATTCACATTTTGTCCCAATTAAAGAGATTCATCAGTCATATTTGGTCAAGGTTTAATTATGTGTTTGAGGAGTCTGTTAGGGAGCAAATTATATATATCTATTTTTTCCCAATATAATTGTCTAACTGTAAAAATTTGAATTATTAGCTTGACTATTTTATATAAGGTTCTTCAGAGTCGCAGCGAAAGTAATTTTCTCAGAAAGTCTCCATCCAAAATAATTTACTACCCCTTGTAAGGCTTACATCTTTTTTTTAAAATCTCTTTGATATATGGAGGATTAGATAAACAAGTATAAGTGAAATACATATACCCCAAACATAATTTTAGCAATTAGCTTCAAACTCTTCCACTATCAATTTTTACAGGAAAGTCTTGCAAGTAATAATATCTACTGATATAAGTTTTCACACCTTTTTCCTTTCCCTGCCAGTCTCACTAACAAGCAGAGAATAGAAATACTAACAAGGTGATAACTATCCAAAAGGTGGACAGCAGGAAGAAGAAGGGGAAACAAAAGCCTTGAATAATTGACAACCTAGATAATCAGTCCCCACATAATTACAATCTCACTGTATTCTACATGTAATTTATAAATGAATCACGTTATTATGGATAGAGTTGATTTAGGTATAAAAATGAATATTGGCATGTTCCTATTGCAATACATTTGTGTTTCATGTGTAATTTTTTTCTATGTAATTTGAATATTATTTGTTTTTTTCTTTCAAAAGATTTAGTGCCCACTGCACTGTTGCATGAAAGTTAAGCTAAGGTAATCTGTAATCTTCCCTTGCATTTAACAAGAAGTACATGAAAGATATTTAACAATCTTGCTATTTTGGCAGAAACTCAAAACAAACATATGTAACAGTTTTCAAGAGAAATATCAAGCAAGCAGTGCCAAATCAAGGCATTATATTTAGTTTGCTGTAAATAATATGGTGTTTGCACATACTCCATCCTGAAACTAGTCCTGTGTACTTTTTAAAATTAGCAGAATACTGGACAACACCTTTCTTGGAAAACAATTATAAATCATTTTTTGATTGCAAACCATTGCCAAAGTAAACCTTTCTTTTCAGATTAGAGCTAACCAAAGACAGTGATACATAAATAAAAGCACTTAAACTCTTGAGTAAAAATTATCCCTGGTGTAAATACGTGAAAATCGCAGTGCCTTAGAAATAGTCTGTTCCTATGCTTATCCAAAATATCATCTGAGGTATATTTGTGAGAAATAACATTTCATACATAAAATGAAAAACCCATTTGTTCAACAAAAGAATCCGCCTAAGAAAAATGAAGTAGAATTACTAGAATTTCTTTCTTACAACAATGAAAATTGAATTCACCTAACATTTGGGTATTTATTTAACACAAAAAGAAAGGTGGACTTTTAGGACTTAGAGGAGTCCATTCATGTGGAATTATTCTAATAATTTTGTGTAAACGTCCAAGAAATTCTTTCAAAGTAGTGCAGGGATTAAAGATTGGAGGTATTCTGAGGACAAGCTAATAAAAGATATCTAAAGAGAGGACTTAAAGTGGAATCTTTAGAAACTATGTTACAGAATGCCCAGATGGATGAACAATGTGTTTAATGCAATTAGAGAGAGTACACAAAACTAATAAAAGAGAAGAGAGTAGGGATAAAATTGAAAATTTGGTGGTGATGGGAGATTTCTTTCGTCTATTCTGCTAATAATCTCTCTCACCGAATGAATCACATTTTATATTTTCCCTCATAATAGTGCATCACCTCTCCCAAACCCCCTCCCCACACTTTTTTTTCTTCTTATGTGAAGAAGGCACTTAGCAGAATATTGTTCATATCCTATATTCCACTTGCTTCCTTTTCATCTGATTTGCTCAAAACACAATACACATATTGTGCCACTCTCTAAAAGGAATATCGTCAACTGAGAACATTTAGAGGACAGTGACTATGAAAGAAATTTGTCATTGTTAGCTAATCAGCATCAGAGTATAACAAAATGTTAAAGTGGAAATTTTGTCATGAATGATAAGACACGAAAGTGAGACATTAGACAGAAAGAGAAAATCCAAAGAAAATGCATGAAATTGGTTAGAAGCTCTTAAGCTTTGCAATTTCATTAAAAATATTAAAGATATAGGGGCACCTGGGTGACTCAGTCAGTTAAGCGTCCGACTTCGGCTCAGGTCATGATCTTGCAGTTTGTGAGTTCGAGCCCGTGTTGGGCTCTGTGCTGACAGCTCAGACTTTTGACTTTGAGTTACGTCTAATTTCTGGAGAGCCAGATGTTACTTGTGGTATATCAGGCTTTTAGTGGTAAAGTGATAATGAAGTTTTATCCAAAAGCTACTTATAGCAAGTTTGTTGGGTCCACAAACAAATGCATGTTAATTTCTAAAACTATTTTTGTATAGTGGGAATATACAGCCTTAGCAAATAGCAGATTTCCTACATTGATTCCCTAACCTTGGATGTGAGAGTTCTTGTAATGAGAAGTAACAGTCTGAAGTTCCCAGAAATTTGCTTCTCTACCAATATAGTAAATTAAAAAAATAATAAAATGATCAATAATCATATTGTATCCCAGGAGGAATTACATAATTACAGAAGTTATTATCATCACAAAAACATCTGGAAAATACAGGGTTGGTGATACCTACCATGTACAAGTATTTATTTGTCCAGTAAAGAGGTTGAATGGATCGTGGACAGTACATATGTAGTTAAAAACTTAATAAGGTAACAGTACCAACTGTAACTGCTATTCTGCTTACTAAAGCTAAAGAATGGATGCATTTCTGCCATGATATCAAGGTATTAACTTGGGGAAAAATATTTTTTTAATTTTTTAATCCCTTTACCTAATGAGCACTTTTAAAAAGTTTACATGGCAGTGAGATAAGTTATGCCATTACCAACTTTCCTCAGGGTTACATCAATTTGCAGTTTCTGTGAATGTAATATAGTTCTTAATGACCATGACCATGATCATCTCCATATTTCTCCATTTAAATATTCTACTGTGTTTCTACCATCTTGCTGACAGGAACTAGAGAGAAAGAAGTAGCAGGTATCCTTATATACCTTAAACAATACCAGCAGATCGGAGATAAATCCAATAGAATTACAGTATTCTATTATTTGGGATAACACAAGAGAAGTTTGCTGCATCTTGTATCTCCATACAGGCAGTGTACTTCCTTTTTGGTTTTGGAGCCAAAAACCATAGGGATATGGTGTTCTAACAATTCTCAGGTAAACTGAAAGCCTTCCAACTTTTGGTGAGGCCCCAAAAGAAACCTCTTCAGCTATTGAAGGTTGAAGTACAAGTGGCTCTGCCATTTTCCACTTTGTACATATCAAATAGGGATGCTCTACGGAGACCGAATAAAGCTTCCCTAGCAGAAGTCTTTAGGTACTAGATTAAAAGCAGAACGACAGTTTCAAATATGGTTTCCTTTTAAAACCAGTTCTTGGGGTGCTTGATTTCAGCTCAGGCAAAGATCTCACGGTTCATGAATTCCAGCCCTGCATCGGGCTCTACACTGAGTGTGGAGCCTGCTTGGAATTTTCTCTCTCCCTCACTCTCTGCTCCTCCCCCACTTGCACGCTCTCTCTCTCTCTCTCTTTTTCTCAAAATAAATAAATATTAAAAACTTTAAGAATATAAAACCAGCTCTTTGATTTGATACTGAGCTCCAGAAAAAAAACAAATATCTGATTATCAAATATCACGAGACCATATGACTGAATGGGTCCTTCCATTATGCATATGGTACTATCTGATCCACTCATCTACAAGTTTGATGTGCCAGGAGCACCCAATAATAAAGTAGAAATTGTGATGATGGCACCTGGCCTAAACAGGATCTGAAGTTGTAAGCAGATTTATCAGTTAAGCATGCATAATCTTAGAATACAGTTTTTATCAACATATACTCATGGCCTTCTGTAGAATTCTATAACTACTAAGATTAAGGAAGAAAAAAAATGAGCTGGAATAGATATGGTTCTATGTCATATGCTGGCACCATGCAGAATTAAAATGATAGGATGAACATTTAATTAAATATCATTCCTGGAAAGACAGGGAATGCTTTTCATGAGCATTGGTTAATAATTTCACCGGAAAATCAACATTTTATAGACAGAAGAATGAATGATTAGCGACAATTGAAAAAGAAATCACAGTGAATCCTTTGGAATGTGGCCAGAGAATTGTGAAAACTCATCAAAGATTCCCAGCTATGGAGGAAACTCCTAGTAATCAGTTGGCTAAGATGTCCCAATCTGTTGAGGTCACTAAGAATCTTTCTGCAAACACATGTGAATTTTCTCAATAGTTCATAAACAATGTGGTCAATAAGGTAGGGATGGGGGTAGGGTATTAGCATTTTTTTTCCATAGGCTCAACCACATGAACTTAAAATTCAGAAGTAGCTAGCAAAAGAGAATCATGGGACAACTTATAAAAGATCCACTTTCAGCACTGGGTAAAGTTCTAAAGTATCAAGTGTATTCTATGATCCAGTGACCCATATATTATAATAATTTTTACACTGCAAAATTCATGACTCGAGGGAAAAAAAAGTAAATGTTAGGGAAACATCTTCCACCATTCTATCTAATGACTCAATTACAGAAAAGTTATTTCTTGTCTATGACTTTGGGTTTTTCATGTTAAAAACCTTTGAGTATACTAAAGAGAAAAGCTCTTTATAGAGAAAATTTATTCTATCAGTAGGATATTTCCAGTGATTCATGCCAGTGGGTTTGTAAGCAAAATTACAATCATAATCATATCAGTTATAGGAAAGCTGCAGAAACCCTCTATGGGCTGTATAATCAAGGGCTCATTGAATCATACTCCTGGGTAAATAACCCAAACCAACCAAGTTTCTATCATGACCAGCTGTAGAAATAAAGAATGTGTATAGTCTGCCTGAAGAAAATGTTGGTGTACAGGTCAGTTTCAATGCAGCAACAACCCTCCTTCATGCTGCCCACCCAGTAACTCAGAAGCTCATCTCTTACCCTCAAGACAGCCCTGAAGATAATGAGAACACGTTGCTCGCCTCTGAAATTTACACAACTTCAAAGGAGACACAACTAGCTTTCAACATGATTGCAGCAAAGCGATCTTACCAAATGACTTACTAGACTTGAGATGAGTCATGTGCTACTACCTCTCTCCCTTGAATGAGTGAGGAGGGTACCTACAGCACATCAACGTATATTTCTTTGAGACATGGGTTTTTGTGGAGGTTTCTTCCTATAAAATGCATTTTTAAAAGTCTTTGATTGGGGCCCCTGGGTGGCTTAGTCAGTTAGGTGTCAGACTTCAGCTCAGGTCATGATCTCACAGGTGGTGAGTTCGAGCCCCACGTTGGGCTCTGTGCTGACAGCCCCAAGCCTAGAGCCTTTTCGTGTTCTCTCTCTCTCTCTCTCTCTCTCTCTCTCTCTCTCTCTCTCCCCCTCCCCCGCTCATGCTCTCTCTCTCTGAAAAATAATAAGTAAATATTAAAAAAAAGCCTTTGATAGTTACGCCTTCTTATGAGAGTTAATTGGCATACTCTGGAAAACTCCATGCTTTTAATAAGTTTTACAATCCTTTGATTCATTTTTTCATGTACTAATGCATTTCTTCATCATCATTCATTCAACAAATGTTATTAATTTCCTATGTTCCACGTATTTTTCATGTATTGGGAATACAACAGTGAACAACAACAACAACAAAATTCCTGTGTTCATGGACTTGCAATTCTAATGGTTTTGTGAGACAGAAAATAAGAAAATAAACAAGAAATATATATTACACCAGATACTGGTAAATATTTTGAAGTCAAATAAAGCAGGATAATGTGATAGAGAATAGAGGGGTGGCTATAAATAGTGTGGTCAGCAACGTGTTCTCAGAAAGGTAACAATGGATCAGAGACCAGAGACCTATTGTAAGAGATTAATCTATAGCGTATAAGGGAGAAGTTCTAGGTGGAAGTTCTAGGCAACCATTCATTGAAATGCCCTGAGGTTGTCGTATGTTGGCTTGCTCAAGGAACCACAAGGAAACCAGTGAGGAGAATAGTAGATGAAAGAAATGGCCAACAATAAGATTAGAGATCAGCGGTGGACAGTGGGAAGGAATACCATAGAGATAGGTTCTTTTAGGCCATGGAAAATAATTTGGGCATTATTCTTAAATAAATGAGAAGCTTATGGAGAATTCTGAATAAATGTGTGACTTAATATGGTGTATTTGTTAGTGGTGTTACTCTGGTTGCTGTGTTAAGTGTAGACTATAGGATGCTAGTGGCTAAATGATCTAGATAGGAGATGATTGGTAGTAGATGGAAGGTTAGAAGTGGTTGGATTTTGGATATATTTTGTAGATGCAGCTTACAGAATTTGGTGTTGAATTGGTGTGAGACTCCAAATCCTGTTGCCTATACAATGGCAGAATGTCATTGTCATTTAATTTGATGGAGAAGACTTGAAGCAGGTAGCAGAAGGACATGGTTAAGGAATCAAATTTGGTATTCACTTTTAGGGAGTATATAGTTATTTTTAAAATCCTGCTTGGTCACCACAATCTATTGCTTTATGCCTTTGCTTATGCTTTGCGTATTTTACCTGTAATTATTTTGGTAGACTGACTAGACTATCTCAATAGTGTCAGCTGCTCGCTGTCATCTACAAACCTTGATGAGCTGGCTGGTCAGACCCCCTTGAGGGGCTTTAGTACTGTGATTATTTTATATGAGGTAAACTTGAAATTTTGTAAGATTTCAAGAGGACCACTTTTCTTCTCACCTTTTTTTTTAAGGTGAGAATTCTATTGTCCTAAATTCTGGAAGATTCCTAAATGTAATATGTAAACAAAGGTTGGATTAATTAGAACTGTCAGGAGTTTTAGGTTTGCTAGCTTCTGGTTTGTTCTGAAGCTGGTCAGCTCAATTAGCATTAAAGTTGTTACTGATTTTGAGGGTGAATGTTTGATCCCTATAGAGATTATTTTCCTTCATTTTGTCGCAGGAGGACAGGGCAAAATCCTAACCCAACCAACTGCTTTACAAATGCCTATGGAGTACTAAGAATACTTTACCACAACTAAGGAAAAAAACAATGCAAATACAAAATTCTAGCCTAAAATGCATCTTTACTTACTAAGAATAGCACCCATAACTATTGTTCCTTCACCCTAAAACTCTGATCCTGGCAAGACTATGACAGCACCAACCATTCCGTGTCCTAATTCTTTCAGACATGGTGATTTATAGGCCAGGCGATCATAGGAATAGATGGGAAATGGAGGAATGCAGCCCAAATTACTGAATTGAAATAATTTCTGTGTAAATTACAAGAAATACAATACAACTGGAATTCCAGAACTGACTAGGTATGTTCTATAATACGATCTATATTGTATTTATAAAATGAAGATTCTAAGAGCGTTTGAAAGGTTAGTAACCTCTTTAGAAATAGGGTGGAATCCTACCACACATCACAACCCATTTCCAAAAACTGAGCTAATGAAAGATTTTCTGGATGTTTAGTGTACCTGGAAGTGTTGTCAACAGTTGTCTCCCAGATGCTCTGTTTGTAAGAATCTTGGCCAATTATTTCTAATGAATTTTGATGCCTTTGAAATAGTAATTGATACTAATTTTTAAACAGAGTCACTAGAAAAACTATTTAATCATAGGGCTGCATATCCACATTACAAAAATCCTTTAAGTGCTTTGTTCCACCCCCTCCATTATTCCTCTCCAGATAAAGATATTTAAGTTTATATTTTCATAGGAAAGTGTATTTGTGAAGTAATTTTTTTTTCCTAATAAAAATTTAACTTGAATGATTTCTGTAATCTGTTGACTGGGCCTTTAAAAATTGATGTCCCAGGAGTCTGTGAAACGAAATCAGAAGGAAGGAGACCTCACTGCCTTTTAGAATTCCAAAGGTCTGGCCCACAGCTCTATAAGGTCAGGAGGTGGGATTAACCTCTCACATCTTAGTAATGGTTTTAGAAGGACTCTGAAAATTCACAGATGATTAAAAACACCCAACTGACCGGCACTGAGGAAGAATGTGGAAAGTAAATTTCATTTGTTTAACAGCCCTATCTAATGGCGTGAGGCCAGACTACCTAAGCTGCAACTAGTCAGCTGATTGGAGATCCCATCCCTCTCTCTCTATCATTTCTCTACCCCCAATAATAGAGCTAAACAGTATTGTTTTTCTTTTCTTTTCTTTTCTTTTCCAAACCAGAAGAGTCTTTGACACCACCTTGTCCAAGTCTGTCATTTTGCGGGGGAGCTAACATACAAACTGTGTGCCCCACACTTAGAAAACATACAGCATACTGCATTTAATCATCTCAAAAACACTGAGACTTACAAAGGTTGTATCAACTCTGAATTATCCAGGGTGTAAAGTATGGGGAAGAATAGGGTTTTGTATTAGGTTTTCATAAATTAATCTGTATCAATACCTTTTTATTTTATTTGTGCATTCAGTTAAAAAGCAAATATCTCAGACTATAAATCTGAACTTATTTTGTGGATCATATAAAAATATGATTAAAGTATAGATTTTTTTAAAGGTGAAATTTTGGGGTGGCTGAGTGGTTCAGTTGGTTAAACATCTGACTTCGGCTCAGGTCATGATCTCGCGGTTTGTGAGTTTGAGCCCCACGTCGGTGTCTGTGCTGACAGCTCAAGGCCTGGAGCCTGCTTTGGATTCTGTGTTTCCCTCTCTCTCTGCCCCTCCCCTGCTCAATATGTGTCTCTCTCTCAAAAAAAATTAATAAACATTAAAAAAAATTAAAAAGGTGAAATTTTCTTCCAAAAGTTGGCAATAGGTTATAGCATGAGAAAAAAAAAAAAGTTGTATTTGACCATCTCCAAAATTGCCTCCTTTGTTTCAGGAAAGTTGATGCTAAAGGAAGGGGGAGGCCAAGCAAATTCTCCAAGACATTAAGCCTACCTCTTATTAGCGTATGACTCAGCTAAGAGAAGTTATCTATTTAAAAAATAAGCAACTTAACACATTCTAAAATGTACTACAAAATATCTTAATTAGTTGTGATTTTACATGACCAGAGCTCTTCTCAGAGAGTGGATCATACATTTACTCATGGTGACGAGGCTGTAGTTATCTTTTTACATCAATATTATAAAAATGAATACTTATACAAATTAGAATGGGATGTAATAGCTATTCTCATTTTCTCATAATTCAATACTGTTTTGTTCAGTCAGTCTGGACATAACTTCTCTACTGCCCATGGAGAACATTGCTTTTTACTGGGAGTAGGGTCAGCGGGGGGTGATGAGGGCATCAAAAGCCACTGTTTGGAAATACACATTTCTACTCTTGACCATCAGAAAATGTAACTTGTCAGCTCAGGAAGGAAGTTTGATTGGGCATTTTTGATAAAAGGTGATTTTTATACATCCTTACAGTTATGAATTACTAAGGAAAATATCTAACAGTGTTAGAGAATTCTAGAAACAATAATGATAGCATGAGTTCATCCATAATTAAAAATACATTGAATATTTGCCTATTATCCTTTTCTCATGACATTAAAGATACTACTCCAAACACTCTGTGCAATGAATTAAGTAGTTAATAGTTAATCATTTGTACATAAAAGTATTTTTTTCCTAAGATCATTGTATAGGTATCAGAACCCAGGCATCATGATTTCCCACATAGTATCTAAATCAGCATAATGAGGTTGCTTTTATTTTTTATTTATTTTTTTAGATTTTGTTTTAACATTTATTTTTGACAAACAGAGCATGAGCGGGGGAGGGGCAGAGAGAGAAGGGGACACAGAAACTGAAGCAGGCTCCAGGCTCTGAGCTGTCAGCACAGAGGCCACCATGGGGTTTGAACCCAGGAACTGCTAGATCATCACCTGAGCTTAAGTCAGATGCTTAACCGACTGAGCCACCCAGACGCCCCTGAGGTTGCTTTTAGATTGATTCTATTCAAAATAGAAAAAATGATAATTTAAACTATTTTTGATATAGAATTTCTTTCACAATGTCTGTTAAAAATACAACAGCCTGCCTTAACTTGGGCAAATAATCATCGCAACTATATCACTGTGTCACAAATATGTCCCAACCTAAAGATTCTGTGGTCCCATCTCAGCTCTACTGTATCAGACTCTCTGGGGGAAGGCAAGAAAATCTTTATTTATTTATTTATTTATTTTTTTTTAATTTTTTTTTCAACATTTATTTTATTTTTGGGACAGAGAGAGACAGAGCATGAACGGGGGAGGGGCAGAGAGAGAGGGAGACACAGAATCGGAAACAGGCTCCAGGCTCTGAGCCATCAGCCCAGAGCCTGACGCGGGGCTCGAACTCACGGACCGCGAGATCGTGACCTGGCTGAAGTCGGACGCTTAACCGACTGCGCCCCCCAGGCGCCCCGAAAATCTTTATTTTTAAATAGCACTCCTGGTTCTTATAACCAGGCTGTTTAGGGAAACAACAAACAAGACTATAATTGTCTCAAGAGTGAGAATGACCAAGTATCCAGCATTATCTATTATTTAATTGAAAATAATATGAAAGAATCAAAGAGCATATGAAAGATGCTCAATGAAAGAAGGAATTAATGGTCAGCACACAATTCCATACGCATTAAACAAATACCTGTCCATTACTCCAGTTGGTTTATTTAGCCCTTGATTTCCTGAGCTATGTTAACATATCAAGCAAAGCAAAGAGAAGAAAAGCAGGTCCACATATGTAACGATGAAGGGATTGTGCTGGCAGTGAGCCTTTGAGCTGATCTGGGAACTGAGAGGTTCAGACTCTTCCACCATTAAGTAGCTTTGGCTTTGAATAGTAAGCTGTTCTCAGTAACAGTCAGAGAAAGACTCGGCAAAGCTGAAAACTGTTGAAAGATTATATTATTTTGATCAGCACTTAAAAGATCAGTTCATTCATTATGGCAGCTTTAGAACGCTTGTGTGTGTGTGTGTGTGTGTGTGTGTGTGTGTGTGTGCATGCATTTGCTCATTGATTTGTTGAAAACATTTATTGTTTATCAATACAAGTAATTTACAACACGAGTTTCCTTTTCTTCAGCTTTGTCTACATATGCTCACTATAAATCGTCAGTCTCTAAGAAATCTGAAAGTTCTTTTTCTTTTTTTAAAATAATGATATGTTAACACTGTGGTAGGGATTTTCTCAGTTTGTGTAACAGAATACAATGAGAAGATGTGGTGAGATTAAAAAGAAGAATGTGTGCACTTGTGTACATAGGCGCTTTCAAGACCGTCTCCATATGTATGAAGGGAGGAAGGAAGGAAGTCAGAAAAAAGATCATGAAATAAATTGAGGAAGAAGTGGAGAGGCTGTAGGACAAAGGGCAGGTGTGTCCCCAGATCATCAAAGTAGGGTCAAGGCGATGAGAAATGAGGAGGCTGGAACATGCCACTGAAGCCAGCCTACCTCTCCCTGGATCTGTCCCTCCGGTGCAATTCCCAGACATCATACTGCCTTAGCTCCTGCTTTCTCTCTGATGTGATTCCATGTAAGAGATCCAGCCCTCCTCATTTTGTGTCTCTTTTTTCTCACTGTCTGATGGCTCTTGAGCCTGCTATGCTGCCATGGGAACCTGCGGGAGACAGTAGGTGCCCATTACATTTATTCCCTTTCATCCTTTTTTGAAAATGCATTAAGTGTTCTGTGTTTAGGTTGGCATGAAAAATGTGTCCTGACTCCAGAGTCCTAAAATGTGTACATCCAACATGCCTAATTTAGCACTGGAAAGCAGGAAATATGTAGCTGCTAACAGTGTCAACCTTGAAAACCATACTGGCAAGTGTTTGGTCATTAGCAAATATTTATACAAGTCTGATTTCTATCAGTAGGCAATGTCTTGTGCTAATGAGAAATATCTCTATTAAAATTAGTAGGCAGTATATACACATGATAGTGAGTCAGAAGGTAAGCTCCAAAGTCAGACACATGTGGCTTCAAATTTTAGCACCGCCATAATATGGGACTTGAGTGAGTTATTTTACTTTCCTAAGCCTTGGCTTTCTAAGGCTGTAAAATGGATTGTCAGAATAGCATGGTCTCATAGACAAAGGGAAGAGTTTTGATGATAAAGTTTATGTCAAGTACTTATTACAATGTCCTGCACGGTAAATATTCATAAATGTTGGATATTATTATTTTTATTAACAAAAATAGCTGCCCAGCAGAAGCTTAATGATGATTACACCTAAAGAAAGTAACTGAAGTAGTTGGAGAATCAGTGTTTTTGTATTTGTAAAGATTTACACATGCACACACACCCTCTCTATTTTTTTAAACCATTAACCTAGAATTTAACATCTTGTAAGTATATAATTACATATGGATGGTATGTTTATATGATGGATCAATTTCCAAAGAATCCTGTAAGTGAGATAAAGCAAGACATCTTTAAAAAGTGGGAAGATAACTCTGAGAAGAAACAATTCTTTTTAAGGTTACATGTTGAGATCCAATGAAGTTAAATGACTTGGTATTTTTATAATGTAATGCATCTGATTTGAAAAAAAAAATTGTATACATGGGTAGTACTTTGATTTATTCCAGATATCACTAATTCTACAGTATTCTTTCTCTCAGAGTCTTTCTGTTTCTCATACAGAAAATGAGTCTCCTGCTAAAACATGCACTGCCTTCTTACGGTTTTATTTTATATTTGATACCCAGAGCAGTTATGCCACAAAACAGGCTTTTATATCATTCATAAAGAGAAGTGAACTGAGAAAAGTAGAGGTTTTTTTTTTTTTTGCCTTTTTAATGTTACTACCAGGATATTTCAGTGCTGATACTTACCATATCTAATTAGTAAATTGCACAAATACAACAGGAGTTTGAATAACATGTTATGAATTTTCATTTGTACACATGTGGCTTTTGGAGCTCTGCCATTTCCTGAAATAGGAAGATTGTTCTGAATAGTAAACAGTAAGATTTTCTGTTTTAGCTCCAACTTTAATTTGTATCTGGCTTGAGAAATGTGATCAAATTATCTAATCAAAATCTTTGACACTGTCAAAGGGCTTTTTAAAAATAAAGACAATATTAAAACGAAGCCTGCACATTAATCTCGTTATCTGCATCAAATTGGATTGAGGACTAAAATAGGGCTTGTGCTTGGCAAAGTTGAGTTTTCAAAGATGATGTTGACACACACATTTTTTCTGTTCCACGGTGGTCTTTGGATTAATTTCAAATCTGAGAGTTAAAATGAAATAAAATGAAAACTAAGTATCTGATCCCAGAACAGTCATTTTTAGTGTTCTCCATTTCAGTGAGATAGGATTACTTAAGTGTGTGTTTTGTGTGTGTGTGTGTGTGTGTGTGTGTATGTGTATAATATATACATGTGCGTTACATGTTATATATTAATATATAAGTTCCTCCATAAAGATATTTGAGCACAGAAATATAATGATCTTAACATATATTTCTGTAAGGACTTGTGTGAGGTGCCTTGAGAGTAAAATCTCTCCAATTACTGTAAATTTGATATTCAGATTCTAAATGCTTTCCATTTTTTACCAAAATGTCAAATTATTTTTGGTGCAAAAGAGAAAGCACTTCTTGTGAACTGCCAGATTGTATACCTGATTATTAAACACTGCCAAATTTTAAAAGCAGACAAAACTTGATTTCCCATATTCATGAAAAGTATTTATCCCACCAGGAAGATGTGCAGAGTAATAATACCTTGAATTTAGAATAATTTACAGTTATCAAGATACTTTGATTACTCCCTTCCCCAAGAGGAAAGTTTAAGCAAGTTGGGGTAGTATCATTTTACAGATGAGGAAAAGAGGGATCTGTGTTGTTGAAAGCTTGATGAAAGTGACATAACTAAAAAAAATGACAGGGATAGAAGCTTGGTTACCAAATTTCAGTCCCAGTATCCTTTCACTATGCCATCCTGCCCTCTGACATTCATGCCTACAAAGAAACCACTTACTTCTCATCATCTACCCCTTGAGAGACCCTTGTGTTAACCCAAAATGAACTCATTTTATAAAATCAATAACACTATTAATGCATTGTAGGGTTTTTAGTGAAATGCATTTATAAGCCTAATAATTAAAGACTATTTTTTCATCTTAACCCAATTCTTTTTTGATGGAAAAAACGTCAAGGCAATTTATACAAATAAAATAGAGTAGCACTTGTATACAAACCTCTGTAATTTATGATGATACTTCTTAAAAAATTTACAATCGTGCTAGTGAAACCAAGTTTCTAAAGCCATCCACTTTCTTTCGTACACTATTTTACTTCAAAGAAATTTTAAAACAGAGCTGAAAGCATACACACTACAAACAAATGACCATCACTTAGTGTTGCAATTCTAACAGGATTATTTACAATCAAGGATTTATTTATAAAAGCTCTATGAGAGGTTAATATGGAGTTAATAGTCAGACAATTCAAGTAGGTGTTTGGGTAGTTTATTTTGGTCTGTCTTTTAGAAACATATTTTAAAGATTAAAAAATATCAGTGTGCTGAACAAAATTAGTTTAGCCAAATTTGACTGACATAAATACTGAAAATTACAGTATAGTGAACTTTTTCAGATGACTTTCTGTGCCCTGTGAAGGCACTTTATTTTCCCCTAGGGTGTGGATATAAACAGCTCTACTTACAAGTTTTGATGCAAAGTATATCTCTTTTAAGCTTCAGAGATAAATCTAAAGTTGAAACTCAGGAAATAAAAGAGCTAATGAGAGTCCATGTAAATGTGAGTGAAAGAGATGGGGGGAGGGGAATGGGGGGAGAAAGAGAAAGACCGAGATAGAAACAGAGGCTGAGAGAGACAGAGAGGGAGAGAGACTGCATTAGTGACCCAGTGCAGGAGATACTCATGTGAGAAATATACTGTAGGAGCTTACATGATACATATATCTGTTCTTTAGGATATACAGGGCAGAGCAGTTTAAATATCCTTCAGCAGACCAGTATTTTAATGCAGATCAGTTGATCAAATCATTTTTTTTCCTATCATGGATAAACATCTTTTTTTTTCTATACACAAAATGTATATTTATCATAAATTATAATAAGTGACATTTTGACTTTGGTATAGTGTACTAAAAATCTTTAATTTGCTGCATGTACAAGTCAAATGAAGGAGTTCATCAGAATATTGGGAGAATAACAACTAGGTTTCATTTTCAACACCAAAGTTCATTAGGCAACCCGGAAGTTAAGGAATCATACAGATAAACAATATTGAAAAAGTTCCCTATTTCATTCATACTCTCAGTAGTTAAATATGCTCTCTCAGGAAATATAAACTTGAATGCAGACAAATTCTGAGTCAGAAGCATTTTATTTTGTGCTTCTCAGAAGCATTAAAAGGAATTTGAGGTGAGGGTGAATAAAAATTAAAAAAAAAATTTTGGCCTGAATAAAAATATTTTGCTTTTAACATCTCAGTAAGCCTGTGTAACCTATGAACAGACTTCTGAATAAATCAATAACATTTTAGTTTAAACGGTAAAAAAACATATTCAGATTTCAGCTTAAGAATCTGGATCCTAGGTTCTTTGTCAAGAAAGTTATATAAAATCTTGAAAATTTACATAACATATTACTATAAATTTCGGCACTATGATTATTGAGAATTGTAGTAATAGGATTTACTTTTTCTTTCAGATAACTGATGATTGAAGACCCAGGCCAGCCAGGCATTGTTTTCCAGTTCATTCTTGCTGTTGTAACAGCAATCAAACAAAAGTTGGCATCATATCATACATTCCTGTAAAACTTCTATTCTTGGTATATATTCATAGCCAACCAAATTGAATTTTCATGTGTAATCTTAGTTTATTTCTATTTTAAAACATGTAATGTTTACAACTACTTTGTTAATTGATGGCTTATTGTAAAGAATTAATTCAGTGGTTTATTTTGTTGTACAGTCAGCTGTGTGTTACCTATGTTCTTTTGATAGGAATTGAAGGTACGTGTTCAGAAGGTTTTAGTGGGAGGAATGTAAAGAGTTAATTTTCTAGATTCATGGGAAAATACTGAGTTGGGGGAGGCATCTGAAAAAGAACAAAGTGGCAATCCTAATCTGAAGATGGATACTGCAGCTGTATTACAGTCAGCCAAAAAAAACTGTGCCCTATTATCTTAATAAAACAAAAGTATCATTCTGTGACGTGGTAGGTATTTCCAGCATCCCTTCTTGCAAATAGAAACCACCACCCACAATGCATTGTATTCCCTTCTTCTGAAATATGTAAATGTGATGTACTGTAATCACACACAGAATGTTTGGGTGGTATCACCCACGTGTGGGCTGGGTACAATTTACAATGCATTTCGGGTTGTATTTATTTAAAAATAGTATGGTATTGCTTTTTGATAACACCCATAATAGAATGATTTTGCCTCCCCAGTGGGTTTTCATTTAGAACAGGAAAAGTGCTAGATTATGATAACATAAGAAAACAAAGCTAAGGTCTATTCCAGGGAAGAAAATGGGTTGCTAAGTTTATTGGACCGGTCTTGTTGATCTTAAAAAAATAAAGAAAGAAGTAAAGAAGAACCTCTTTCAATAGAAATGCCACTTAACTTGATTTATAATGTGCAGCATTAGTGGCACTGAATCATAAAAATATCATGTGTTAGCATTGCCCTCCATGTCTCGTGGCCTTCATTAGCTTACACGAGGCTCAGTGGAAACTTGAAAATGCTAACAGAAAATGACAGAAATCAGTTATGCTGTCCTTTGGTTTTTGCTTTAAAATAATAATAATAATAATAATAATAATAATAATAGTGTTTTGGTTTAGGCACTTATTTATATGTGGAAAGTGAAGAACACCCAGCTACGCAGAACAGCGATGCCAAGATATAGCAAGCAATGTTTAAGAGAAAGATCCCTGGCTGTAAATGTGCACAATATTCCACATTATATACATGTCATTTCTGAGTACTGTTGGAACGATGAGGTGTCAAATCTGTATGACAGATTGAGGTGAAAGCTGGGAAAAGAGAGCTTGTGAAAAAACAGCCCTGACTGAGTGGGGCATCCTATAGGACTTATCCTGCAGGCTATAAGTAACCAGTGTCATCACATGAAAGGAGGAGTGGAAGAGGGATAATTGTCTACTAATTTAACTAACTCATTTGGTCATTGTATTATTTAAATTGTATTCAAGTGTAACAATGCCATCTAGTGGTGAGATTCTAAACTGATCCTTCCACTGTTAAATCCTAGGTAAGGTTAGAAGGCAAGTGTTTGGCTATTACAGAACACTTTAATTTAATATTCTATGAAATAGTAGAGCACTCCAGAAATCTTTTTTAGTGCGGGATGAATTATCCATAAGGGAACACACAGAAGAAAATAAACCCCCCCCTTTTTTTTGCCTTTTTTATACAACTTCCTTTTTATGTGTGAAGTTCACGTTCAATAGTAAAACCTCCTGTGAGTCTCCATCAGCCTGTGCCTGAGTTTATAGAATCTCTGATATTTGCCTATTCAGTGAATCTTTACAATCATTTGTGCTGAAAGCATATTTTTTATTTAATCTTTGCTTTTGAAAAATAGCCTTCATAAAACTATAGCTAACCAAACTCATTACATACTTTTCTTTTGAGCTTCTCAGCTTTTTGCTTCTTATATAAAGCTAGATCTTCTAAAAAATGGAGGTCAGAGTTCTTCAAGATTGTAATTCACGTTGCCCCACAGCAATGGTCACTTATCAAGTAGTCCTGCAAAAACCCAAAACCATCCTGTAACTTTATTGAGGGAAATACGAATTTATGGTAATATGTATTTTAATTGTAACTGCTTGTCTGAAATTTGGCAAAAGCAATTTGAGAACAAGGACTGAAATCAGTGGAAATGGATTCTTTTTTTGCCTCTAGCTAATTATATAGGTTTGAACTTATGAGACAACTTCTTAAGCCTCAGCTTCCTCTGGAAAATGCACAAATTGGACAAAATCATTTCTAATGTCCTTTTCAATTACAAACTTCTGGGACTGTTAAGTAGCTGACAAATAAACCATTAAAAGACTGTGAAAAAAGTAGAGGGGAACTTGCTTCACTGACTGGCCTTTGCGGGTGCACTCAATGAATTTGAACTGTCCCTCATTTGATATTTAACAAAACGTGTCTTTTGACAGGTTTTCCAGAATACGTTTAGCATATCTTATACAGACAGAGGACGGGAAAGTTTGCAGGTATCTCAATGCAGAATAAAAAATGTATAACATTCAAAATATTGCTCCATTTAAATTTTTATATCAACTATATCCTGAAGTGTGTCATGTAGAAATGTGACTTAAAAAATGACAGAAAGTTATGGTACAAAAACGTGGCATGCCCTATTTTCTCCCCACTCAATAATTACTAGTTGTATTGTATCCTTTGTCATGGAAAAAAATCTTAAATTCCAATGCATAAATTCCAGATGATATTCTAAAATTCGTCAACTGCCTAATACATAAGATTTTTAGAATGGAAAAAGGTGCTGCCTGTTGCCATAGGAACCTACATATATTTTTAGTTTGTATGTAGAAAAATTAAAGTACTCATATTTTGATAACAGTAGTTGATACTGACTCCTCTCCCTTTTTGACAAATAAATTGAGAAGTGAATGTATATTTTCTTTAAAAAAAAAAAAGGGACATTTTGTATACAGTAGTCCTCAGTCTCCCAGTGGATGCCTGAAACTGCAGATAGTACCATACCCTAAATAGAGAATGTCTTTTCCTATATGTACATACCTAGGTAACTACTCATACCTATGATATCGTTTAATCTCTAAATTAGGCACTGTAAAAGACTAGCAACAGTAATAATACAATAGAACAATCGAATAGTACATTGGAATCAAAGTCATGTGAATGTGGTCTCCTCTCTCTCTCTCTCTTTCAAAACATCTTATTGTCCCGCACTCATCCTTTTTTATGATGATGGTATGAGATGATAAAATGCCTACTGGATAAGATGAAGGGAGGTGAATGACGTAGGCACTGTGACATAGTCTTAGGCAACTACTGAGCTTCCGACTGTACATCAGGAGGTGGATCACGTGCTTCTGGGCAATGGTTGACCGGGGGTAGCTGGAATGGTGGAACAGGGAACTGCAGATACGCGGGGGACTACTGTACATGAGATTTCTTTTCCTGGAGGCTTTACTATCTATTATTGATTTCCTTTACCAAAATAACTGTGCTATATTAAAAGTAAGTATAATTTTTTTTGTTTAAATATTATGAAAGGAAATAACTTTGAGCATATTATGATTATTTACCTGCTTATTTCCAGCAGTCTCATATTTTGATTCAACATTATTAGTAAAAAACTGGGTAATTGCAAGTCAAAGTATTTATCATATATAGAAGTCCACACCAGGTTGTATGAGTCCACAAACAAAACAGCACACAAAAAATAAACAGGATGTGTATAATCTCTACCTGACAACACTAATGAGAGCCGAACTTGGAAAATTACTGTCTTTGATTCCAGTTACAAGACAAAGGCCAATTATCATAAAAAGAGATATGCAATGTGCCAAAAGCAGTGCTATGAACATACCAATTATATTTCATTTTCTTTGAAAACGTTTATAGGATCTTATAATGTTTAAGACGTTTTTTTATAAATGAGTTGTAAGAGCTTATCAATTAATGCTTTTGAATCATTAGTCAAATCAAGACTTCTTCCATATTTTAAGTACGGCCCCCAACTTTTTCCACTTTTTTTTTCTTTGCCTTTCTTCTGCCACTCCTCCCCCTCCGTCCCCCCCCTTTTTTTCTATACATACTCGTTATTTGTGAATAATTCCAGGAGAAATACATAATTTCATTAGTAAATTATTTGGCTTTACGAACTCATTGACTTTATTTTTTTTTTGTCTTGGACCACAATAATATCTTTAAAGCCACACAACATTTAGGTAATAAAATGATATATGGGAAGAATTTCAATTTTCTTGGAAGAAAAGTTATTCGTTCAAAGTATTATTATGTACTATTGTTCTCTTAGACCTGGCAACTCTTATAAACGTTAATTTTCTTCATTTTCTTTTGTTTCTTTTTTTGGACTTGGTCAGAGTTTCTTCTTGCTTTTTGCAATTTATGTCTACAAATAGTTCACAAGAATCGAAAACTGCCTGACAATTAGTTCACTGACATATTTTAAAAATATCGACTACAATCAAATTCTTCTAAAATCCCAGTATAGATCATAATATATATTGAGGTATTTTGAAGAATCACAGCCTCTCTTTTACCTGTTTATTCAAGTGCTGCCTAATCGTTCACAATGTAATTCACTTAAACTTTTTTTATGTTGTAACAATACAACCTTGACTTAAACAATTAAAATGTAGAAAAATCAATAAAACAATCAGATTGTTTTTCAACACAGTGCCACAAACATGTTTGAGTTCGGACCTCTGCTGTTATTTACCTGAACTGATAATATTGATTAGTTACGTTTTTTGCAGGGTGGACGGCCTATATGTTACAGACACTGTGCTGAAGTGATAGGCCTCATTTATCTGTAAAGGGTGTGCCCATACATTACTAAACTACTCAATTGATCCGGTAGAATCAGCAGAGAAATGAATTATGCATCTAATGTATTTGCTTTTAAGGATGACAAAAAATGTGTTCATTGATAAAGTTTTCATAATTCAACCAGCTTTTATTCACATTATCTGGAAAGACTGGTAATATATAACCAGAGAAAAATGGTTTACTAAAATAACTGACAAAATACATTCTTTAAAATGGGGACTACTTAGTCAAACAGGGAGGTTACCATCATTATCCTGAGATTCAATCATCTGCCACATATCTCAAGAGTACTTCCTTCATTTACGGAAACTTAAAAAATAATAATAATAAAGAGAGTGTTATTGAGTTGCAAATGATTTATTTCTGTACCAACAACAAATAGCTTCTGGAATCATAGATTAGACTCTGTGATTTAAATTGATGGTTTATCAATACATTCAATTTTTTATGATTGGCTTTTTAGGCATGAATCTTTGGGAAAATTTAAAGAAACTTCTCAAGGAAAGGAAGTATTCTGTTTTAGGGGTTTTTTACTTGTTTGTTTCAGTTATTTATTTATTTGTTTAGTTTATTTATGAAAGAGAGAGAGAGAGAATGTGAGTAAGGGAGGGACAGAGAGAGAAGAGAGAATCCCAAGCAGGCTCTACACTGTCAGCACAGAGCCCAATGTGGGGCTCGAACCCACGAACCATGAGACCTGAGCTGAAACCAAGAGTCCAATGCCTAACTGACTGAGCCACCCAGGTGCCCCAGTTTCAGCTTTATTTGTATACTAAAATTTTCTGACTTTCTGTGATGTTAAAATAATATTTTACTTAAAATAGCAAAATTACAACAGAAAACATTTGTTTAGTATTTTCATGTTTTGTATTTTGGATTGTTCTCCTTGACAAAAAACATAGTTGTCTGAAATGCCAAAGAAGACTACATTGTTAGCTAATCATGACAATTTGGACGTGGACAATTTGCTAACATGATAAAGGAAACATTTTTTTTAAGAAAAAACATATAAGGGAATAGTTAAAACTATGTTAATTTCCAAAGTATTTTACTTTTTACACTATTACTCCTTGATTTTATAACACACCTCTCCATTTTTTGTCATTGATCATTTTTTCTTCCTTGTTCCCTTTTTTGAAAAACTGAAAATAATGTATTTAAAAATATTCAAAATTTAATATTAACAAAATATTAAAATATTAATTTTTATTAAAATATGAATGAATATTAAAATTAATATTCATTAATATTTTCAATATATTACAGTGAGAAAATGTCAATAATCTAGCAAGTAAAAGATTCTAGAAAAGATCTACTACGTAACGTTGACATATACGGAATTTTTCAGAAACAAATATGTGAATGAACTATAACTCAAGTCCACAGGGTCCTAGTGAGTAGCCTTAAAAATAAACATTCAGTTTCTCATAATTTTCTATTGCTTTGTTATACAAATAAAACTGCTTTAGCTTAAGAATTCTTAGAATGTGTGGCCTAACATGAACGTATTTTTTATACTTTGGCTCCATCTAGTAGAGACTGAAGAAATTACTTGAAGGTGGGAGTTGCATGATCACAGAACTCAGAGCCGCTTTGCGTTGTAACAGAAAAGAAAAGACGGCAAATAAAACCTATTTAATATTTTACAGTATGCTGTTATTAGATGATAATGAATGACTATGCTATTTTGTTTGTACATGCTGTTTTCCTAGAGTTGGCCACATTGCTTATGGCTTTAGCAAAATTCAAGATTTGGGCATTTAAAATTTTAGGGAAATGAAAATGTTTTAAATTTTTGTTGCGTTACTTATTCCTCCCAGGTTTTGGTTTTATAATAGGCTAGAATAAGCATGACTCAAGATGGAAGGGGAAAAGTACTACATTTCTAATTCATGTTTAAACTGTTTGAGATGCGCAGATGTGAGGCAGGCAAGCTTGTAAAATTTCACGTTGGATGAGGAACAGATATTGGCTACATTTTAGTGATAGGTAAACATAGGAAGATGACAGAGTTTTTGACATTATTTTAAAATTGTCGGTACCTTAAAAATCCTTGGATTCCCATATAAAATATATTCTTCTTCTTCTTCTTCTTCTTCTTCTTCTTCTTCTTCTTCTTTTTTCATTTTTTTCCTTCTTGAAGGTCACACTAGTTCCCTGACTAGAAAGCCTACAATATCTGCAACAAGATGTATGTTTTCTATAATTGCTTTAAACAGGTAAACACTAGTGCTCTAATCAAAATGACCATTCAATCTAAACAGAAGGCTATTTTTTTTTTCCAGGAGAACATGTAGTGTTTAACAAACAACATCCGTGAGGTTGTAAAGAAGTGGATAATTTAAAGTAGCTAATAGGAATGACAATGTTAGTTTACTGCTTCAAATCTAATTGCCAATAAGAAAGCCTCTGTAGATTTACTACAGGAGATAAACTTTCCACAAGGGCAACTCAGCTAACCTGCAACAGCCAATTCAATCATTGCTGACACTTGCACCATCAACACTGATCATTGCTGCTCAATCAGTTGTGTCATGAGGAGCCACTGATTTCAAGACGGCTAAACTGATTGGATCACCAGGAAATGGTCCAACTGGTTAGTGTATGGCCTATACATATGGCCATACTTTGCTTACTGGTGGGAAGCTTAGTGAATTTCAGAGATGTGATTAGTGAACCGATTTGACTATTTCAAATTGCAATGCAGTCTCTTGAGTAGAGAGAAGGTCATTTCTTTTGAAAGGAAAACTTTTTGCAAAATATAATGGCTACATAAAGTTATGTCACTCTCCATTTGATTTTTTAATGGCTTTTTTTTAAAAACAAACTTTTGATTCTAGAACAGTTTTAGATTTACATGAAAATTGTGAAGAAATAGAGTCCTTAAATATTCCACACCCAGTTACTCTTACTGCAATAGTATGCTGCTCTTGGCCCAATTAATGAACCAGATTGACATATTATTATTAACTAAAGTCCATACTTCTTCAGATTTTCTTAGTTTCCACTTAATGCCCTTTTTCTGTTCCAGGATCCTATTGACTCCTCACAGCTTCTTAGGCTCATCCTGGCTATGCCAGTTTCACATACTCTCCTTGTTTTTGATGACCTTGACAGTTTTCAGGAATACTTGTGCTTTTGGAAAATGTCTGTCAACTGGGATTTGCCTGATGTTTTACTCATGATTAGACTTGGGATTGTGTATTCTTGGGAGTCATATCAGAGAGTTAAAGGGCAATTTTCGTCACATCATATCAAGAGTGCATACTACCAACTTGGTTGATCACTGTTAATGTTCTGTTGATGTTGACATTATCACCTTGCTGAGGAAATGTTTGTCAAGCTTCTTGACTCTAAAGTTGTTCTTCATCCACACTCTCCCTTTCTATACTGTAGTCTTTGGGAGGAAATCTCTATGTATAGCCCACCCTTAATGAAGGGGAAGATACACTCCACCTCTTAGAGTATCTATATAGGTAATTTTGAATTCTTCTGCATAGGATGTTTGCCTATTCTCCCATGAATTTAATTTTTTGAAATATTTGTTTATGGGGTACCTGTATGGCTCAGTTGGTTGAGCATCTGACTCTTGATTTCGGCTCAGGCCACAATCTCATGTTTGTGAGTTCAAGCCCCTTGTGCAGTTCTGTACTGACAGTGTGGGGCCTGCTTGGGATTCTCTCTCTCCTCTTCTTGTCCCTTCCCCACTTGCATGCTCTCTCTCTCTCTCTTTCAAAACAAATAAACATTAAAAAAGAAATGTTTATGTCATTACAGGTTCATGAAAAATTATATTCAATTTGATCTTTAAGTTGTATAACTGTAAAGAGTAAACAATAATTAGTGAACATGGTGAACATTTTGTGAGGTAGGTGATTGCTACGGAAATGTAGAAATACAAAAATCTTTATAATTTTGAATAGTTTCCTGAATAAACAGAATTTATGAAGTAACACATATATTCATAAAATTACCTCTAATCTGTTCAATTATTCCTAAAAATGTCATCGAATTATCAAGCTGCATTTTATTAAAAAGTGTTCTTCCAATTCATCAGTGTTATTATCTATGATATTTTTTTACCTTTTACACATATTTTTTGGGGTTCTGATACCACTCAATTTTCTGTAATATATAGTGAATGAAGTACTTTATTTTGTCAAGATAACATAAAAAGTATACAGGTCACTTAAATTTACAATAGCCTGCCTTAAATAGTTGACAAGCCTAAGTAAAAAATATCTGAACTATGTCAGAATAGAAAAGGAAAGACATTTTAAGTGAAATACTTCAGAATAAAACATTCTGATATAATGTCTTAGAACCCACAATTGGTAATTATCAATAAACATTTGTTTTGTCACTATAAAAATAACACACATATGTAAAAAAATCATAATACAGAATTCAATAAATAATCAAAGATTTACCATTCTTATTTCCATTCTCTAAGGTTAACAGTTTATATCATTTCTGTTCTTAGTTCTGTAGATTTCCATCAACTCCTACATAGTATGTTTTAACTCCACTTCCAGTTATATCTAAGGTAGACAATATTTATTATTGCATATTATAAAGATGAAAGCATTAAGCATATTATAATTATTTACATTACCTCCTCCATTTTGCTCATGCAGATATTTAATTTCCCTATTTGTTATTTTTTCCTCTACGAGTAAGATACTTACAAGCATATCTGAGCTAGCAATTGTCCACTGTGTAATTTCCACTATGTTGGCCAAGGATCTGGTCCATCTATACCTCACACCTGTTCAACTCCTACCTCTTGACTATTTTCAGATATGCAATGACTTTAGGCTTCAGGGTTATAGCAGTTATTACTGGCCTAAGAGTGTAGGCAAAACTTCAATAATCTGTGTTTATAGGTTGATTATACTCATTAAAAATGAATAAAACACAAATAATATACAGATCATTTGATCATTATTTACAGCAATGTCAAATCGTGGTGTGCTCTATGAAAAAAAATGAAGCATAATCTCTGTCATTAAATGTGTGTCTTTCAAAAAAGAAAATGCAAAGTATCATGTTCAAAGGTATTCCTAAGCTTTAATAATTGAATAAAAGCACACAAGTTTTTACTTGCTCTGTAATAGTATCATGTTCTTATTGTAAAGCTTTCCATTTTACATTGAGCTCTTTATTCCCTTTTTTTTTTCTTTTTTTTTGGTGTATGACTGAGTAGATACAGGGAAATCTTTCATTTTCTTAACCATACAAGAGGTACCCAATTTTCAATTTGTCTTTCTGGATGGGCCTCTAAATTTTTACTCTAATTGGCACCATTTTTTTTTCATATATCAACAGCTATATCTCTCTATGTATTAAAAACACTCCATTGGTAAAGACAAAAGTAAAAAAATTCACCTACAAATTTATTGATTGTAAATTATCACTAACATTACTATCTGTATACATATTTCCATATATTCTGATTGCATATGCTGAGAATGAAGAATGGATATTATTAAAGATATATCAATAGACCAGTATAAAATATCAATAGATATAAAAGATTATCCATATAATAGAGAGGATTCTGGGAAGATAAATGTCGTGGCAGCATAGTTCTTGCGTCTTTCTGAATCACACACACACATATACATGGACACACACAGACAGACGTACACAGACACACATGCACACACACACAGAGGGAAAAAAAAGAACTAAAGAAAGAAAAACCTAAACGATGAAACTTAAAACAAACTAGGTGTCCAGATTTCCCCAGGCCGCCCCCACCCCCACCCCGGCCACACACACCACGACTAAATAAACAGGCAGGACAAATCACAAACAGGCACAAGACCTTATATCAGTAAAATTAATTTCTTTGCAGATGACTGAATGGATGAAAAGTAGAATCACTAGAGAGAAAGGCCAGTTTCAAATTCTTTGAGAGAGATGATTCAAACAGAGCTGGATTAGGACAGTGGCAGCAGAAAGAGGGAAGGAAAGAACAAGATAGGCACTTAGTAAATGTTCAACAACTTTTTTAAAGTGTAGTTTATGGAATTTCCATATAATGGAATAAAGAAGGTAAGAAAGATTGAAGCAAGAACCCCAGTCGGCCATTTCGGTTGGCCCCGTTACAGAAAAGAAATATTTTGGCAGGAAATGCTTCCTCAGTAAAGCAAAGCCCATCAGATTCAGTGAAACATTTCCGTTAATAACTTGTCAAAGGGAAACGGTGTGGATGTTAGGTATCCATGCCAACATGTGCCAGCTTCTCACTTCTCAGAATATTTTGCCAAGGTATAGATGTAGAATGATTTCAGACTTTCACAGGCAGTGGAAAATGGACTGAAACAAGGATTTTAAAAATCAGGCCACCACACTCATCTTAATACTAAATCCAGAATCCATTCACTTTATTTCCTCTATCACAATATTCTAGTGGCTTTAACTGACATGCCGTGCATCCATTAATTTAATGAACAATTATCAGCTTAAAAGAAATTGGTCCATACTGTGCTTGGCAGTAGGCATCTACCCTTTGCAACTTGTGCTAATTAGAATAGGGTGCTTTTTAAAAATCAAACATTTTACTGCCATCTGCTGGCATAAAGTCATAATAACTCTAGAAATCCAAACTGATTATGAACGTGAATGCTGCAAACTGGAGCTGTTCCAAGCTGAACTCACGCAACTGCAAGCTTCAGTCCTGATAGGGATGCATACATAAACGAGGCACTGTTTCCTGATGAATATGCCCCACATTCCTCCCAACCAGGGTCATGTCATCGCACTTCCTGATTTCATTCTAATCCAAGAAAAGAGCTTCTCACTGACCCTGTTTGAGTTAGGTGTTTACTCATAGTGCATTACATTATGCGCTAAGGAATAGAGTCATGAGGTAAGAATATGAGTATAGGGCCCCACCCTGTTTGGAGCGGGGAGGAGTATGACATAAAAACAAAAGAAAAATAATTTAAAATAATGAAAACAAAACAGGATCTTGGGAACAAAATCTGTATCCAGTTAAGAGATGAGGAGCAGAGACCCACTGCTGGGCTAGCAGTCCACGGGTGTCTGATGCCTATGGCCAAGGGCAGTGCTGGACACCAGACATGGAGCTGAGAGCACAGAGGAAGGGCAAGATACTGTCATTTCAAGGCTTGCAAGGCTGTTTCTTATCTAGTCATGAATGCAATGTTTTCAAACGTGTGAGGTGCTGAGAACATTTTCTCAAATGAAATTTTATGTTCAGAGACCAGTTCAGATAGGGAATAAGTCTCTGGGTAAAGAAGAGGTAGAATAGATAAACAAAGCATTATCTACTCACTTGACTTTCCATCTCCCACACCCTGTGGGAACTCTGATAATCTAGAGGCACTTAATTTTCTCTAAAACATAGTTTGGAATCTATGACAAACCTCTTTATTTGGATTATTTTTCTCATCCAGTGTATTCATGGCTTATATTTTTTTGGAAAATTATGAACACATACTTGTAAGATAATCTCTAAAATATGCACAAATTTTCAGGGCCACTGGGTGGCTCAAGGGGCTGTGTCTGACTCCTGGTTTGGGCTCAGGTCACGACCTCGTGGTTTCGTGAGTTCAAGCCCCATGTGGGGCTCTGTGCTCACAATGTGGAGCCTGCTTGGAATTCTCTCTCTCTCTCTCTCTCTCTCTGTCTCTCTCTCTGCCTCTCCCAAACTCATGCTGTGTCTCTCTCAAAAGAAATAAATAAACTTATTTTTTTTCAATAAAATAAAATATGCACAAATTTTCATACAATAGCTGTTGTTTTCTGGAACATGGAATCTATGAAACAACTATTTTTTAATTCATTTTTATTTTTAAGAGAGACAGAGAGCAAGCATGATTTGGGGAAGGGCAGAGGGCGAGAGAATCTTAAGCAGGCTCCACGCTCCACCTAAGGCATGGCTTGATCTCACAACCATGAGATCACAACCTGAACCGAAATCAAGAGTCGGATGTTTAACCAACTGAGCCACCCAGGCGCCACTGAAACAACTATTTTAACTTGAGTTAAATGCACAGACATCAGAGATGAGAGAAAGAAATTTGAAAGACTTCAATGTAGATTTAAATTATATTTTATATGTAATTAGAAATAATCCTAAAGATTAATGTATTACTATCACATTGGTAATACAGAACGTTAAAGAATGTGCCATTTCATCAATATATTATAATTATATTTACATTGTCCAGGAACGTAATCATCTAGGAAGAATTGCTATCTTATCCTTAGAGAAAAGTGAGAAGTAAAATTCTAAGCTGAGGATCTTTTTTCCAGTTTTAAAAAGTCAAAGCTATAGCCTTACAGAAACAGGAGACAGAAATTTTGATGAGACAAGAGAGAAGGATTGTGGCTCATGGGGGAGAAATGATGCTATCATGACTTGGTGTAGAAAAAAGGAGAAATAATTGAGTATGGGAGGAGTATAAAAAACACCATAGGGTGGTAAAGTTAAAAAAAAGAAATCATCTCTTTAGCCCAGTTACAAACCTGGAAGAGACTTGGTTCGATCTGAGTGTATTTAACCATGTGTGCAGGTCAAACACCATTTACATTCCTTTTTGTCACATTAATCATTGAAAAGGAATCACAGCTGGAGGCTTGTTTTTGCCTTTCTCATATTTATTCCATACATACATATGTTGCTAAGTCCAATTTATTGGAATTGACTTACTAGAGCTATGAGGTTGGTATTTCTTATGTGTAAGATAGTGCAAGTTACAGGTAACCAAAATTTATTAGCAGGGTGTCTAGATGTGTTATGAATACAGGTGGGTTGATTTCTAACTCAAGATCCTTAAATAATACTAAAATCTTTTTTTTTTTTTTTACTATTTCGATTTTTACTTAAATTACAGTTAGTAAACATACAGTGTAACACTAGCTTCAGGAGTAGAATTCAGTGACTTGTCACCTAACCACAACATCCAATGCCCATCATAAAAACTGCCCTCCCCGATACTCATCACCTACCCAGCCCAACCCCTCCACCTCCCCTCCAGCACTCCTCACTTTATTCTCCGTAGTTAAGAGTCTTTCGTATCCTTTGCCTCCCTCTCTCTTTTTTTCCTTCCCCTAGGTTCACCTGTTTTGTTTCTTAACCTCCACAGATGAGTACAATCATATGATATTTGTCTGTTGCTGACTTATTTCGTTTAGCATAATACAGTCTAGCTCCAGTCACATTACTGCAAATGGCAAGATTTCATTCCTTTTTATGGCATTCCTTTTATATGATATATAAATGGAATATATATACCACATCTTATTTATCCACTTATCAGTTGATGGACATTTGGGCTGTTTCCATGATTTGGCTATTGTTGATGGTGCTGCTATAAACATTGGGATGCATACGCCCCTTCAAATCAGTATTTTCATATCCTTTGGGCAAATACCTAGTAGCGTGATTTCTGGGTTGTAGGGAAATTCTACCTTTAAGTTTTTGAGGAATCTCCACACTGTTTTCCAGAGTGGCTGTCGTACCAGTTGGCACTCCCACCAACAGTGTAAGAGGGTGTGCCTTTGCATCCTTGCCAACATCTGTTGTTTCCTGAGTTGTTCATTTTAGCCATTCTGACAGGTGTGAGGTGGTATCTCATTGTGGTTTTGATTCGTATTTCCCTGATGATGAGTGATGTTGAGCATTTTTTCATGTATCTGTTAGCCATCTGAATGTCTTCTTTGGAAAAGTATCTATCCATATCTTCTGCCTAGTTCTTTACTGGATTATTGTTTCTTTGGGTGTTGAGTTTGCTAAGTTCTATATAGATTTTGAATGCTAACCCTTAATTCGTTATGTTATTTACAAATATCTTCTCCCATTCTGTTGGTGACCTTTTAGTTTGTTGATTGTTTCCTTCGCTGTGCAGAAGCTTAATGAAGTCCCGACAGTTCATTTTTGCTTTTGTTTCCTTTGCCTCAGGAGACCTATCTAGCAAAACGTTGCTACAGTCGAGGTAAGAGGTTTCTCCCTGATTCTCCTCTAGGATTTTGATGATATCCTTTCTCATATTTAGGTATTCCATCCATTTTGAATTTATTTTTGTGTATGGTGTAAGAAAGTGGTCCAGTTTCATTCTTCTGCATGTTGTTGTCCAGTTGTCCCAACACCATTAGTTGAAGACACTGTCTTTTTTCCATTGGATGTTCTTTCCTGTTTTGTCAAAAATTAATTGGCCATATAATTGTGGGTCTACTTCTAGGTTTTCTATTCTGTTCCATTGATCTATGTGTCTGTTTTTGTGCCAAAACCATACTCTCTTGAGAACTACATCTTTGCAATATAGCTTGAAATCTGGAATCGTGATGCTTCCAGCTTTCCTTTTATTTTTCAAGATTGCTTTGGCTACTCAGTGTCTTTTTAAAATCCTACAAATTTTAGGATTGTTGTTCTAGTTCTGTGAAAAATGCTGGTGGTACCTTGATAGGGATTATATTAAATGTGTAGATTGCTTTGGGTTGAGTAGATAATATTTGTTTATAACAATATTTGTTTCTCCGATGCATGAGCATGGAAAGTTTTTCCATTTCTTTGTGTCATATTCAATTTCTTTCATAAATGTTTTCTAGTTTGTAGAGTACAGATCTTTTACCTCTTTGGTTAGGTTTATTCCTAGTATTTAATGGTTCCTTGATTTCCTTTTCTGCTACTCCATTATTGTTGTAAAGAAATGCAACAGATTTCTGTATTTAATTTTATATTCTGTGAATTTACTGAATCTGTGTATCAGTTCTAGCAATTTTTGGTGGGGTCTTTTGGGTTTTCTACATAGAGTATCATGTCCTCTGTGAATAGTGAAATGGAAGTCCTAGGACTTCCCAGACTATGTTAAATAACCATGGTGGGAGTGGACATCCCTGTCTTATTCCTGACCATACAGGAAAAGCTGTTTTTCCCCATTGAGGATAATATTACCTGTGGTTATTTCAAATATGTCCTTTATGATGTTGAGATATGTTCCTTCTATCCCTATGTTGTTGAGGGTTTTTATCAAGAATGGATACTGTACTTTGTCAAATGCTTTTTTCTGCATCTTTTGTGAGGATCATACAGTTCCTATTATTTCTTCTATGAATGTGGTGTATCACATTGATTTGTTTGTGAATATTGAGCCACCCTTGTATCCCAGGAATAAATACCGCTTCATTGTAGTGAATGATTCTTTTAATGTACGGTTGAATTTGATTTCCTAGTATTTTGTTGAGAATTTTTGCATCCATGTTTATCAGGGATACTAGCCTGTAATTCTCCTTTTTAGTGGGGTCTTTCTCTGGTTTTGGAATCAAGGTAATGATGGCCTAGTAGAATGAGTTTAAATCTTTTTCTTTCATTTCTATATTTTGGAATAGTTTGAGAAGAATAGGCATTAACTCTTCCTTAAGTGTTTGGTAGAGTTCCCCTGAGAAGCCATCTCTCCCTGGATTTTGTTGGATTTGAGGTTTTTGATTGCTGATTCAATTTCTTTGTTGGTTATCAGTCTGTTCAAATTTTCTATGTCTTCCTGTTTCAGTTTTGGTGATTGATATGTTTCTAAGAATTTATCCATTTCTTTCAGATTGCCCAGTTTGTTGGCATATAATTTTTCATAGTATTCTCTTATAATTGTTTGTATTTCTGTGGTGTTATTTGTAATCTATCCTCCTTTGTGATTTTATCTATTTAGGTCATTTCTCTCTCTCTCTCTCTCTCTCTCTCTCTCTCTCTCGCTCTTGATACGTCTGGCTAGGGGGTTATAAATTTTATTAATTCTTTCAAAAACCAGGTCCTAGTTTCATTGATCTCTTCTATTCCTTTTTTTTTTCATTTCTTTATCATTTATTTCTGCTTTAATTTTTATTATTTCCTTTCCTCTGCTGGCTCTAGGCTTCATTTGCTGTTCTTTTTCTAGCTCCTTTAGGTGTACAATTAGATTGTGTATTTGAGATTTTCTTGTTTCTTGAGGTAGGCCTGTATTGCCACATACTTCCCTCTTATGACCGCATTTGCTGCATCCTAAAGGTTTTGGACTGTCGTGTTTTCATTTTCATTTCTTTCCATGTATGTTTAAACTTCTTCTTTTGTTTCCTGGTTAACCCATTCATTCTTTAGTAGGATGTTCTTTAACCTCCATGTATTTGTGGTCTTTCCAATTTTTTTATGTGTTTGAATTCAAGATTAACAGTGTTAAGTTTGGAAAATATGCATGGTATGTTCTCAGTCTTTTTGTATTTGTTGAGACCTGATTTATGACCAAGTATGTGATTTATTCTAGGGAATGTCCCATGTGCACTCAAAAAGAATGTGTATTCTGTTGCTTTAGCATGAAATGTTCTGAATATATATGTTAAGTCCATCTGGTACAGTGGGTCATTCAAAGCCATTGTTTCCTTGTTGATCTTTGCTTAGATTATCTGTCCTTTTCTGTAAGTGGGGTGTTAAAGTGCCTTACTATTATTGTATTATTATTAATAAGCTCCTTTATGTTTTATATTTTTGGGTGCTTCAAATTAGGGTCATAAATATTTATAATTGTTAGATCTTGTTTTTTACACCTTTTATTATGATATAGTGTCCTTCTTTGTGTCACAGTCTTTGGTTTAAAATCTAGTTTGTCTTGTATAAGTATGGCTTCTCTAGTTTCCCTTTGACCTCCATTAACATGGTAAATAGTTCTCCATCCCCTCACTTTCAATCTGCAGATGTCTTTAGGTCTAAAATTAATCTCTTATAGGCAGAATATAGATAGTCTTATTTTTTTTTAACCATTCTGATATTCTATTATCTTTTGATTGGAGCATTTAGTCCATTTACATTCAGAGTGATTAAGATATATATGACTTTAATGCCATTGTATTACCTAAAAAGTTGTTGTTTTTGGAGATTTTCTCTGTTCCTTTCTAGTCTTTGTCATTTTTGGTCTTTCTTTCCTACTCAAAAAGTCCACTTTAATACTTCTTGCAAGACTTGTTTAGTGGTCATGAACTCCTTTCATTTATGTTTGTCTGGGAAACTGTTTATTTCTCCTATTCTGAATGACAACCTTGCTGGATAAAGTATTCTTGGCTGCATATTTTCCCCACTCAGCACATTGAATATATCATGCTACTCCCTTCTGGCCTGCCAAGTTTCTGTGGATAGATCTGCTGCTAACCTTATTTGTCTTTTCTTGTAAGTTAGGGATTTCTTTTGCCTTGCTGCTTTTAGGATTTTTTCGTTATTTCTGTATTTTGAAAATTTTACTGTAATATGTCCTGGTGTTGGGCTGATTTTGTTGATTTTGATGGGAGATCTCTGTGCCTCCTGGATTTGAATGTCTGTTTCCTTCTCTAGATTACAGAAGTTTTCAGCTGTATTTTCCTCAAATAAACCTTCTGCCCCTTTTCCCCTGTCTTCTTCTTCTGGGATTCTTATGATACAAATGTTATTACACTTTATGAGTTGTTGAGTACCCTGTCTACATTTGTGATCTGATATTTTTGTCCCTCTTCTTTACAATTTCATTATTTTGCATAATTTTAACTTCTATATCACTGATTCGTTCCCTCCACTTCTTCCATGCTTATTGTCATTACATCCAGTTGGTTTCATATCTCAGTTTAGCATTTTTTATTTTGTGCTGACTAGTTTTTAAGTGCTTTATTTCTCCAATAAGGGATTCTGTGGCATCTTCTATGCTTTTCTTAAGCCCAGCTAGTATCCTTATGATGTTGTAAGTTCTGGATTGGGCTTATTACTTATATCTGCTTTGATTAGATCCCTTTTCTTTTTCTTTCCTTTGGGATGAATTTATCCTTGGCATTTTGTCTAGGTCTCTGTCTTGTCTATGTTAGAAAAGCTTGTTATGTTTCCTGCTTCTGAGAGTAATGGTTTTATTTTTTATTAATTAATTAATTATTTTTTTATTTTAGAGAGAGAGTGAATGAGTCCGGGAGAGGGGCAAAGGTGGAGAGATAATCCTAGGCAGGCTTCATGCTCAGTGAGGAGCCCAACATGGGACTCAATCCCACAGCTTTGGGATGATAACCTGAGCTGAAATCAAGAGTCAGATGCTCAACCAACTGAGCCATCCAGGTGCCCTGAGAGTAGTGGCTTTACTAATAAGAGATCATATACTGTCCAGGGCCTGGTGCTTCCTGAAGTGTTTCTGGTGTATGCTGTGTGCACTCTGCTGCTATATTTTGGCTGCTCTTTCCCTCAGGTCAGTCTTCTGCAGAGATTCTCCTTGCCTGCAGTGGGAATTTTTGGACCTTTTCCAGTGTGTGGTCAGTTTTAACTAGGTGTGTTCTGGTCTGCTTGTTAAAAGAGGCCTGGTCTTATTTCCACTAGAGCAGAAGCTTTGCAACAAAGCTTTGCTTTGGTCCTCAGGGAGGATTTTACTATGCTAGGGCTGATGCAGGTTTGTCCCATACAAGGGCAGTTGTACCAATGTTCGTGAGCTTAGAGTTTAGAGTAAAGCACAGAAAAAAGCCAGTGTCCAGGTTGGCTGTCCTCAGCAAGTGTCTCTGCCCCTATGCTAAGGAAAGAGCAAGCTCAAAGGCCCCCAGTAGCTCTTTTGTCCCCTGAGAGGCAATGCTACCCCTCCCAAGTGTGCTCCAAGAGGGGAACTGTCTCTCCCATTGAATCCCAGGGGATCGTCAGATCACACAGTCTGCTCCAGGGCCTTTGCCCTCCTTATCTACAGGAGCACCACTGTGTCCACTGGACTCCACATCAACCATGGCACGGATTTTTGAAACTCTAGTCTTTGAACTGTGTTGTAAAAACTCACGATTATCAGCCCCTTTCATATTCCCAGTCAATAGTTCGGGGTAAGTGTTCTTCTTGTTCCATCCTCTGTGTGCTTTCTCTAAATTTCTCTCTCTCTCTCTCTCTCTCTCTCCTCTCTCTCTCTCTCTCTCTCTCAGTCTCTCTCTCAACTTGTCTCTCTCCTCTCTCTGTGATCAGAGCTTCCGCCTCCAGAGCACCCGTGATTTTCTCCTCCAAATCACATCTCCACAACTCTTATCCTCCACTGTGTGGCCTCTTCACTCCTTCTAATTGTGAAACTTGTTCTCTCAGTCCTCATATCAATTTCTTGGGTGTTCAGGATGATCTGATATTTATCTAGCTGTGTTTGAGGGACAAAGCAGGCTTAGGGTCCTCCTACTACTCCACCATATTAATTCCCCTCTCAATAACACCAAAATTTTGTTATTATCTCTGACAGAAACCTATAGAACTTCTTTATTTTTCTATATAGCATGTTTATATTTGTGTATGCATATAAATATATGTGTGTATACATGTATGTTTTTATACACATACACAAATTTCATCATTTAGAGAAAGGTTTTTTTTAAGCCTTAGAATGTCTCCCACAGATTTCTGGATTGGCTGAGTACACTAAAGAAATGCTTTGGGAGTGGGATTTATTTCTTTTTATGTAACTATTTAATTGTAACTTTTAGGTTAATTTTGAGAAGCATAGAAAGGGCTACTTAGAGGCTTACAGACAAAGAAAAAAGAAAAATGAGGTAGTTGGATAGGGAAGAGGGATTCTGGAAAAGAAATATTTAAAACAGATGATTATGAAAGCAGATGTATGATACGTAATGTAACCACCCCTTCCTTATTTATTCAGTAAAATATTTTTATTGATAATATATTAGAGAGTATAATCTATTTTGAGTATGAGACACAGCACAAAGTTTTTCATCATTAGCAGGAACAATGGTTGATGAGGAGAAAAATATTATGCTTACGAGATTATATCTATCATCTATCTATCCATCCATCCATCTCTCTTGTAATTCTCTTGGAAGCAGACACAAGATAAATATATACATAGAAACAGACAATAAGAGATAAAACAATGGAAGGTTCTTTACCGGAGGCTAGAACTGTGCATTCTTCTCACAACTGGATAACATTTATAAAAATTTGAATATAAAATTTATGGAAAATTATCAATGAATTCTAATTATGAATAATTTAACATTTAGACATATCAATCCATCTGCAATATTTTATTTCTTCACTGATTTATACTAACATCACCATAAAATAAGCCTTTTTTTATTTGAAAGAGAGAGAGAGAGAGAGAGAGAAAACGTAAGCATGTGAGTGGGGGAGGGGCAGAGCGCGAGGGAAAAGAAGAGAGAGAATCTTAAGCAGGGGCCACGCCCAGCATGGAACTGTATATGGGGCTTGATCTCACGACTGTGAGATCATCACCTGAGTGGAAATCAAGAGTTGGACACTTAACCAACTAAGCCACCCAAGTGCCCCCAAATAAGCTTTTTTGTCTCATTTTCTCTAGGTCTCACAAACTGGAAATTTGTACCTTATGATATATAATATTTTCAAGTTAGGTTGTGTCAATAAGTAGGAAAACACATTCATTACAGATGATGTAGTACACATCGAAAGTTTATACAAATTTTTCAGATGAAAGAAAACATGTAAAAATCTGAATGCAATGTTTGAATTATTTTGGGTATTAATTCTACAAGTTATTTCCAGTACACTGTTAACATGCTGGTATGTTAACACTTTAAGGGTCTCAAATGTGCATTTAATTTATATTTAATAACACAAGTTTTGCTTATGAAAACCAAGTCAATTATTGAAAGCATTTCCCAAGGTTTAGCAATTATTTAAGAGCTGCATTTATTATAAAGTAATTAGCTCAAATGGCATGTTCATGAAAGCAGATTTAGAACAACTTTACATATTGGTACGGAAGGGAAATGCTTAATACCAATATAGCTGAAAATATTCAAATTTTATTTAATCTGGCAGGCATTTTGTTTTCAACAAAGGGACAAATATGTATTTTCAAGTGGCTTTTTAACATTTTCAAGATGGAAAATCACCATATTTATAGCGATAATTTTGTATAAAATAAAAATGTCAAAATTAGTTGAATGACACAAAAAATTCAAGAGAGCTCTTCTGTTTTCTCTATTTTATTAACTTTCTTAGTTGAAGTATATCCTATATGCAAAAGTAATTATGTGTTGTACATATGACATAATAAGATGAAACAAAATTAAAACATCATGATTCAGCTTGTAAATTATAGCACAAAGTTGAATCCTCCTAGGTACATTAACTGGCCACATAGCCTTCTTTCTTCCCAGAGGTAACCACCATTCTGAATTTTAGGTTATTTATTCCCTTGGTTTGCTTTATAGATTCACATACACACACATACACTCATAACTAATATATGATTTGGTTTTGCCTTGCTTTAAACTATGTAATACATAAATACATTGTAAAGAAAATATATTTATACATTTAAAATTAATATTCTATTGTATACATATTCAAGTAATGTGTATATAAGTGTAATATACATTTAGCCCTTCCTTGTTAAGAAATTTTGAAATGTTGCTTAATATATTTTTGTTTTCTCTGTTGTGAACAAAGCCATTATTAACATTCTTGCACATAGCCATCACACGTGTGTAAAAGTCAATGTGAGTGAAATAGTTATAGAACATGTATATGTTTATCTTTAGTAGTTAATAATAAATTCTTCCAAAGTTGTTCTACCAGAGATTTGTAAGAGTTTAGATTGTTTTATATTGTCACCATCCTTGATAATGTCAGACTTTACTTTTTCTTTAATTTTGTAAGAGTAAAATAATATCAAATGGTGGTTTGTTTTCATTTTAATGATTAACAGTGAAGTTGAGCAATTTTTACATTTAAAAATAATGTGGTTCCTCTTTTTTGAAATGCAATAAAAAACAAGCAAGTATCACCAATAAAAACTCTATACTAATAATGAACTATTAGATTGTAAGAAAACAATCCTACGTGCAATTTCATAAAAAACAGAAAACCTAGAAATAAAGTTAACCAATGAAGTTAAAAAGCCTATACTCTGAAAACCATAAAATAGTGATGAAAGAAATTGAAGATGATATGATAATTGAAAAGATACACTGTTCTCATGGATTGGAAGAATTAATATTGTTAAAATGTCCATGTTACCCAAAGCAAACGATAGATTTGATGTGATACTTAACAAAATACTAATGTAGCATTCTTCACAGAACCAGAACAGATAATCTCCAAATTGCATAGAACCATGAAAGCCCCCAAGTAGCCAAAGCAATCTTGAGATAGAATAATAAAGCTGTGAGTATCACACTCCCTGGTTTCAAACTGTATTACAAAGCTTTAGAAATCAAAATAGTATGGTAATGTCACAAAAACACACACATAGACCAATGGAACACAGGTAGAGCCTAGCAATACACCCACGTTTATGTGATCAACTAATCTACAACAAAGGAGGGAAAAATAGGCAATGCTAAAACGATAGTCTCTTCAGTAAGTGGTGCTGGTAAAACTGGACAACTACATGCAAAAGAATGACACTGGATGACTTCCTTAACACCATATGCTAAAATAAACTCAAAGACTTGGATACAAGATGGGAGACCATAAAACTTCTAGGAGGAAATATAGGCAGTAAGCTCTTTGGCATTAGGCTGAGCAAAGTTTCGAGGATCTTTTGTCTCCTCAGGCAAGGGAAACAAAAGCAAAAATCAACAAATGGGATTACATCAAACTAAAAAGCTGTACAGCAAAGGACACCATCAACAAAATGTAGAGGCAACCTACTGAATGGGCGAAGATATTTATAAATCATATATCTGATAAGGGCTTAATATCCAAAATGTGTAAAAAACTCACGTATCTCTATATCAATAAACAAAAAAAAGGGGTGACAGAAGACCAGAAAAGACATTTTCTCCATACGTATAGATGTCCAACAGACTCATGAAAAGATGTTAAACACACTAATCATCAGTGTAAAGGACATCAAAACCATGAGATACCGGCTCACATCTGTCAGAAAGGCTATTATCAAAAAGACAAGAAATAGCTAGTGTTGGTGAGGACGTGGAGAAAAAGAAACCGTCTACACTGTTGGTGGAAATGCAAAATGGTACAGCCACTGTGGAGACATTAGAGAAGATTCCTCAAGAATTAAAATTACAAATACTATATGATCTTGCGATTCCACTTCTGGCCATTTATCTGAGGAAAATTAAAACACTAAATAGAGATTCGTAACTCTATGTTTATTTCAATATTATTTACAACAGCCAAGATATGGAAGCAACCTAAGTGTCTGTGGATAGACGAATAGATAAAGAAGATACAACTATATATACAAAATTATATGCTATCGCTCAGCCATAAAAAGGAATTTGTGACAACATGGATGTACCTAGAGGGTATTATTCTAAGTAAAATAAATCATACAGAAAAAGATAAGTATCATATGATTTCACCTATATGTAAATTCTAAATACAAAACACACACACACAAATAGACACGTAGATACAGAGAACAACTGGTGATTACCATAAGATAAGGGGCTAGGGGACTGGCAAAATAGGTGAAGGGGTTAAAAGATATAAACCTCCAGTTATAAAATATATAAGCCATGGGGATATAATGTACAACATAGGGAATAGAGTCAATAATATGTTAACAACTGTGTATGGTGACAGGTGGTAGCTAGACCTACCATGGTGATCTTGGTGACTTTGATTATAGTGACTTTGTAATGTATATAAATGTTGAAGCCCTATTCTGCAACTGAAACTAATGTAATACCGTATATCAACTACTCTTCGATACAAATAAATGAATGTAAAAAGAAAATAAAAGAACAACTAAAAAGACCTGAATTAATTTTTTTACATCCTTAGAGTTGGGCAGTAATAGAGAGGAAATAGTGAGGCCATAAATGAAAGGATGCATAAATCAAATTACATTAAAAAATTTAAATCATGCATAAAAGAACACACTTAGTCAAAGGAAAATGAATCATGGGAAATGTGTGTGTATATATGGGTGTGTGCCATTTAGACCATTTAGACCATAGATAGGGCACATTTCACTATTTTTAAAATTGTTAAAGGAGTTATAGGTAAACTCTCTTTTTCTTCTCATGGGGTGTTTTAAAGATCTTGTCTTTTTTCTGTTCTGCTATTTTACTACATGTGTCTGGAATTGATTTTATACATCTATAATTTTATACCACATTTGGCTTTATCAACATTTTTTTTTTCCTATTTCCACTTTATCTACTTCTGGAACTATGATTAAGAATATATTAAAAGACATGCTCCCAAAATTTTAATTCTTGTTTAATATTCTGAAACATTTTTTGATGGTTATATATTCTGATTTAGTGACTATGTGATTTATTCAAATCTATCTAGGAGCTTATCCATTCTCTCCCATCTCAATCTAATTCTATTTAACTCATATTTTTCTCATTTTATAATTTCAATTTAATTTCTAGAAGTTCTGTTTATTTTTCAAAGACTTCTACTCATTTTCATAGCTTCTCTTATCTTTTTTATAGCTTCAAGATTTGCTCTTTTGTTTGTTTTTTAACTCTTATGACTCATGGCATTTATGGGACTGACTATATACATAGTCAAAATTGTATGTATACACATATAAATTATATACATTTTATATATGTATTCTAAGGTTAGTAACAAATCTTGCTTATTGGGTTTTGTTTGGCAATTTTTTAAAAAAAAATTTTCAATGTTTATTTATTTTTGAGAGAAAGAGGGAGCATGAACTGGGGAGGGGCAGAGAGAGAGAGAGGGAGACACAGAATCCGAAACAGGCTCCAGGCTCTGAACTGTCAGCACAGAGACCGGTGAGGGGCTCCATCCCATCAACTGCGAGATCATGACCTGAGCTGAAGTCAGACACTTAACCAACTGAGCCACCCAGGTACCCCTTGTTTGGCAATTCTTATTCTGTGTTCATATTCCTTAGAATGTGTGGCCTTGATGGAGCAACCAAATGAAGACTTGCCCTCCTACCATAAACAATAATAAAACATGACAAAATATATGAACCAACCATTTCAGAAAATAAGAGAAGGGAAATAAACCAGGGGAGCCCTAAGTTCACCTGTGTTTTCTCCCCAGAGACATTTTGGACCATGGTATCTGAGGATGAATCCATTCAAAGATAAGTAACCTTGCTGAGTTGAGGAGTAATGGAGACAAATAGAATGTATGAGTACATGAGAAATCCTATGGGACTTGAGAACACCAGAGATGAGGGCGCAGTTGTCTCCTAGAAATGTATGTTAATATAAAAACACAGGTACTCAATGAAAGAAGGGAAGAATGCTATGCCATGTAGTCAATAATCCCCAGAAGATTGAAGTGTTTGTGTTAATATATGACAAGTTCTTCACTACTATTATCAGAGATAAAGAGGAAAACTTTCAGTGGCAAAGGAGTCAATTCTTCAAGAAGATATATAAATCCTGATTGTGTATTTACATAGAGATAGTTATTCAGAAAACATGAGTGTCGAACTGGAAGGAGAAATACACAAATCTACATTTATATTTGAAGATTTCAAAGTACTCTCAGTAACTGATTTAAAAATACAGTTAGAAAACCGGTAAATATATAGAAAACTTGAACATTCTCATTCAAAGTGGTCTCAAGCACATTTTATAGAGCAAACTAACAATGGCAGAATTCACATTCTTTCAAAATACAAGTGAAAGATTCTACAAAATGGACCATATATTGTGCCATACAAAATTCATGAAGTTTACATGATTAAAATAAATAGAATACATTTTCCGATGAAAATTGACTCTCTGTATAAATCAGTAATGAAAAATAAATCGAAAAACTCCAAAATATTTTAAAGGTAAATTCCTAATTTCTAAACAAAATTTTTATAGGTCAGAAATAAGGGTAATTAGACATATTTTTAACTTAATGAGTACTAAATCAGAACATGTCACAGTGTGTATGAGGCAGCTAAAATATTGCTAGAGGCAAATCTATAATTTAAATGCTTGTGCTAGACAAAATAAAGATCTGGCATCAAAAATTCTGATTCGACCTTAATCTAGTGAAAAATAAAACAAGTCAAATGCAAAAGAAGGAAAGAGATGAGAATAAAAGTATGAATCAGTGGAATAGAAAATAGAAAAAAGTAATAGAGACAAGTCAGTGGAATCTGAACTGAGATTTTCTAAAAGACTAAGATTGTTGGTGTGCCTGGGTGCCTCAGTCGGTTAACTGTCCGACTCTTGATTTTGGCTCAGGTCATGATTTGGCAGTGGTGGGTGCATCGGGCTCAGCACAGAGCCTGCTTGGGATTCTCTCTCTCCTTCCCTCTCTCTCTCTCTCTCTGCCCCTTCTCTGCTTCTGCTCTCTCTCAAATAAATAAACTTAAAGAAATGCAAAAAACAAAAAAAAAAAGACTGATAAGATTGTTAAACTTTAGCTAGATTGGTACAGAAAAAATATCACAAATTACCAGTTTCAAAGATAAGAGAAGAATAGTAAACAAGAATTTAAAAGTATTATAAACAACTCTAGTCCGATAATTCCAACAATTTATATGAGATGGCAAATTTCCTGAAATGCGCACATCTAAACTTGAGACTTAAATGGTAAAACTTCTACAAGAAAATATAGGAGAAAATCTTTGTAACATGAAGGAAGACCAGAATTTTTGGGTGAAAAAATTAAAACAATTAACCAAAAAAGGTGATAAAATTGAATCCACCTAAATTTATATAGTTAATATTGGAAAGATACCATTAAGGATGTGAAGAGCACTTTTGGTTTTGTTTTTTTGGTTTTTGAAGTGAAAGGCACTTAATGAGGAAAATATAATATGTATATCTTAAAGGACTTTTATTCAGAATATAAAAAAATGATTGGAACTCAACACTAGGCAATACAATTTTTAAAAAGCATTTAAAGGATATTAACACATATCCTCTGCCCTAGAAAATACATAGCAGCTATATGCCAATATAAATGCATCCACACATATATACAGCTAAAGATATATAAGAGTACTCATGATAGCATCATTCATAACAGCCCCAAACTGAAAACAATTTAAATATTCATCAACAGTAGAAAACATATCATGGTGTACTCATACTATTGTATATTACATGTTAGTTTAAACTATTGTTGCATTCTACAATGTGGGCCCACTTCAAATCACAAGGTTGAGTGTCAAGGCTGTATTCGTTAAAGCTTTGATTTTGTAAAGGTCACAAGTAAAACCATCTATGGCAATGGTGATTGGGGATAGATATTATGAGAACATCTGAGGCACTGGTAACTTTTTGTTAGTATTGTTATTGCATTTTTTCTAATTTCCCATTTCCCTTTCTTTCTTTCTTTCTTTCTTTCTTTCTTTCTTTCTTTCTCTTTCTTTCTTTCTTCCTTTCTTTTTTGTTGATTAGATTTTATTTCTTAGAGAAGTTTTAGATTTATGGCAAAATTGAACAGCAGGTACAGAGATTTCTCATATGTCCCTTATCTCCACACATGCAGAACCCCCTCTATTATCACCATCTACCCCCAGAATGGTATGTTTCGTACAACTGATGAACCTACATGACACATCAAGATCACCCAAAGTCCATGGTTGCTGGTGATGTTTTATTTCTTGACCTTATGTATTAAATCACATAGCACGTCAGAGATTTGGGGGGAGGTGCTCTCAGAAATGTAAGCTTTAAAGGAGGGAGAGAAGACAGATTGGACACAGGAAAGCAGAACTGCAAAAATGGCCTCAGCTGGACCTATACCTATGGGACATTTAGAAGATGGGATAACTTTTAGTGTTTCTCAAAATTGAGGTAAGACTGTCTGGACATTGTAGCTCTGCAGTGACAAGTCATTGTCCTTCAATGAAGGATGTCCAAGAGAAGTGGCACAATCTGGGGTAAGATTTAGACACAACTTAGACACAACTATCAACTTGATGGAATGAGAGTCTCAGTCATTGTTACGGGCTGAATTGTGTCACCCCCAAATTTGTGTATTAAAGTCCTAACCCTCAGGACCTCAGAATGTGATTTTATTCTGTGACACCCAGTCAGGAGTACTTCGTCATGGAAGCTGCATCTAACTAAGTCAATCATGAAAGGGAGATCTGGGTGAAACACCACAGAATTTACTACAACCCACTCCTTGCCCTGTTTTTATCTACTTATTTTGTGTACAAAGTTAACCCCAAGTGCGAAGAGTTTCTCCAGGATTCTAGCTGGCTTTTCTTTTTCCTCCCCAGAGAAACTTAAGACAGGAAGGTTACTGAGATGAATCATAGGTCAGTAGCTGCAGCTTATCTAGAGAACACAATTGGTATCACCGCCTTCTTTACAGCCATGAGATGTAGGATAATCTTCCTCATCCTTAGCTCACACCTCTGCTGGTCTCTATGGCTTATTTTGTGAGAGAACTGAGCCATTGGTCACCATGCCCTCTCAGACCTGTTACACTTTTTTCATTTACCATCAACACTGTGCAGAGGGTAGCAAGAGGTACTGTGTTACGCTATGTGGTCGACAAACATACTCTTCCCCTTCTCTGTTGTAGCTCTATTTCTTCCGGAAAATTGGGGCCAACTCAGTCTGCCAGTATTTCCTTGATGTGTTCTTTGGGGACAAGAAGCCAAAGGAGACACCGTGATGGTCACATCTCAAGCTTCATGGGGCTTGAGCAATGTCCTCCGGTGGAAGTGTTCTCTCTCTGGGAACAAGGATATCTGAACTCAAGCTTCTAAGAACTGTCCATTTTAGGAACTGATTAGTAATACTTCTTGTGATCTTTGTCATGGTATGAAATCTTTTATCATGGGACAGACCTTCCATATTAATAAAATTCTCCTTATCTAAATTTATCTCTCAAACCCACATATACATATATAGCACCATCAGAATTGAGTTTTATATACTCTGGTGTCTCTTGCTGATTTACATGTCTAGGTTCTGCAGCAACTTCTGCAACTGCCTTTTTTCCTCTTTAACAAACCCATAATTTCTTCACCGACTTTATGCCAACCGTACTTATCAGTCTAGTGTACAGGATGGGAGAAGGTGGTAGATGCTGAGGCTTGTGCATATGATTTCTTTTATCAGAGTTTTTCTGCATCATACTCGAGCCAGGGGGATCACTGGCCTCTAACAAGGAGTGGGCCAATTCTTCAGGCCCAGAGAGTTCAGGGAAATCTGACACTTGAAATGTTCAAGTGTATTGACTCAGATCTCTTATTCCGAATCCAGAGTCTCACTACTTACCGATTAATGCAATGATCTTAGCATAGCAGACATCCTGGGATTGAATGTCACCCTTCTCTGGAGCTCTGCTACCACTATAATTAAGTCCTGGACCTGATGATCACCTTTTTTCTGCCCTCTTGCTTCAGCAAATGAGTCTTTTTATATGCTGCCAAAGAAGCCCTCTGACTTTCACACTTCACCTTAAATTGGTGATTAATCACAGTAGTCTTTCATTGTTTTTCTTCAAAGCATGCTTAGTCCCATCCAATTACGTGGTCTTTGTAATTATTATTTTGCCCCGAATGTCTCAAATGCTTGAGATGGTATATCACCATTGCATTCATTTTGATTAGTATTCCAGTCTAGCTCACCACCAGTGTAAGTTTTAACAATTGCATTGCTACAGTATGTTACAAGCTATCAGTATTCTCTCTACCACCTGTAATTAGAGTCCTTGTTGCCAGGGGGTCAGTGAATGAGCCACTTCTAAAATTCCCACTTTAAATTCTGCTTTCTAGGATCAATTCTATTACCAGCTCTCTCAGGTCATGACCTTTTGGAAATAGACGCTGCGGCAGAAATTTGCATTCATGGATTCTTGGGGAAAATATCTGTAAAGGAGTGAAAGAAGCAGAGTTGGACAGAAAAAGAAGTTGAGCTGCAAACAAATGGGAGGAGCTTCAGCTGACCCAGGGGTGAGCTTTGGGGCTTAGAAAGACTTTGAGATGTGTCTTATTGAAGGCAAGGGTATTGGGCCTTGTACTTTCTGGGATGAGTTCTGTTCCAGGGAGGTAATGTAACCTTGAAAAAGGCAACAGCTTTTGGCCAACCACAGTTTCTACAGACACACTTTGTTGTGAGGGGCCGACACTCTCAACAACTGAAGGAATGAATCTCTTACTCTCAAGAAGAGAATTTCAGCGGCATACACAGTATCCTTTACATATAGGAAGTGATTACGTGGATGTGGTCGCTTCTTCATAATTCACGGACTATACATTTAATGCTTTTTGAATTTTTATACATGAACATTTTTAAATAAACAAATATTAAAAATTGGAAGGTAAAGCGTAACGGCAATGGTTGTGGAAACTGGAGCGCAAGCACAGCAACTCTGGGCCAAGAGATAGCCAAGCGCGGGGGCGAGATGCAATTGGGAGAACTGCCGTGTTGCTTCTTGTGTGCTTGTATTTCACCGGCCTGTTTGCAGTATTTCCCGTGGTTGTGTCAGGTGAATGAATGGATAACTAAATGAAGTTCTTTTTCAATCTCTTACTTTGGGAGTTTTTTATATCCTTGTAGTTCTTCATTTGCCAGAAAGTTGAGCTATCTGATCATGTACTGCCCTCTACTGATTTTATGTTTGTAGAAATGCAAACATAAGCAGGAGCTTCCGCTGACCCAATGGTGAGTTTTCAGGCTCAGACAGCCTCTGACATTTGTCTTGTTCAAGGCAAGGGTGTTGGGCCTTTGTATTTACCTGTGTATATAGGCCATGTATTTATTAATTTAATATATGTGTATTGATGCTGTGTAGAAGGACATTAGAGAGAGATAAGCAAGAAGCACCCCCCTCAAAAATCTGCCTTGTGAATATTAATAGACAGGCGCAATTCATGTGGAGACATCGTGTGTTCTTTAAAGGATGAAATTTGAGACTTTCAAAAGTGAACCGTAAACACTAAGTTCTTCTGAATGGAAGAATAACAAAAGTTGGTGGTTATAAATTGGTACAGTGAAGATGAAAAAGTCCAGGAGAAAAAAAGAAAAAGGAGCATGAATACAGTACTACACAGAGCTTGGGTTTACTGTAGTTCATAAATAATTTTCTATGGTGGAAAAAAAGGACCATTCACTTTATTAGGTGTAGGAATTAATATTTATATTTTTAAATTTTATGATGATGCCTTAATTGTGCAAAGTTATGATTGTTGTGCATTAAACAAGTCTTTAGCAAAATATCCTATCTACAAAAAATAACATATTTTAAAGAAGTTGTAGAATCATATGAAGTGAGAAATGAAAACGAGATTGGCAACAGGTGTTAAGTCAAAATAAGTACAAAGAATTATGCCGTGATAGGTGACAGAACACAGAGTGTCTCTGATAAATATAAGATTTCTTTGGCAGTAGATTTTGTTCAAAATCTTATTGGGCTTTTTGATCTAGGTGCTTCCACCACTTTTCATGTACTAATGGCAACATCAAAAGGGCCTATCTTGACAAAGATCTTAATTCCAAGGATTTTACTTTTCTATTTACTAGTCTTGGTGCATGGTTCATTCACCTCACCCTCAACTTAGGAGTTATCTTATGGGCGTCTGCCCAGCAGATATGTGGTGAGGCAACACCGAAAGACTGAGGAGGCGGTGGCCCTAATAGTCTTTGTCACAGATTCAGTTGCAGTAGTTGAGATGAGAAAAGATGCTGGTTTGGAAAAGAGTTGATAGCAAGTAAAATTGAAAGAAGCAGAAAGATCTGATACACATTTTGGAAGTAAGACATATCAAATAGGCTATTAGATTATATACTGAAAAAATGGAAGAAGAGAAATTAGAGAAGATGTTTGGCGTTTGGGCCAGAACACTCTAGACAAAGAAAAATATTTGATCTGAGTATATATGTGCTGTGAAAAACAGTGCTATATTGGGAAAATTTACTTGGAATTTAGGTTTAACCAGTGTGCTCTTAATAAATGTATTTATCAATACTTTACTACCTTTACCTTCAACTGATGAAAGCATAATTGATTCTAATATATTATAGAATTTTTTGTAGTTTTTTTTAGACAATGGAGTTGACGTTTTGCTGTGCTTTGACCAATAAGTTTAGATTTGAAGTTAATCTTTTAAATCTCACATGTCAGCCCTCACTCATTACTTGTGTTGTAATGTGAAGTTATAGAGGCCCCTTATACTGTTTCCATCAGCCAGCTAAAATATCACATACATAGAAGAATTTGGGTTTCTCACTTCCAGAAATGTGTGCATGGGGTTTAATGATGTCACTGAGAAAAGGGTCATCAGTAAATATGTGCAAAACATACTCAGTGTTTTTAGCAGAAATCAGTCAGAGCATCTTATTCAGGGACACCCAGTTACGAATATATCATGACAGGGTGCCTGGGTGGTTCAGTCGGCTAAAGATCTGACTTCAGGGGCGCCTGGGTGACTCAGTTGGTTAAGCGCCAGACTTCGGCTCTCACAGTTTGTGGGTTTGAGCCCCATATCAGGCTCTGTGCTGACAGCTCAGAGCCTGGAGCCTGCTTCGGATTCTGTGTCTCCCTGTCTCTCTTGCCCCTCCCCTGCTTGTGCTCTCTCTCTCTCTCTTTCTCTCTCTCTCTCTCTCAAAATAAATAAACATTAAAAAACATTAAAAAAAATCTGACTTCATCTCAGATCATGATCTCACCATTCCCAAGTTCAAGACCCTCTGCAGGCTCCATGCTGACAGCTCAGAACCTGGAACCTGTTTCAGATACTGTGTCTCCCTCTCTCTCTCTGTCCTTCCCCTGCTGATGCTCTGTCTCTCTCTCTCTTTCAAAAATAATAAAATAAACATTTAAAAAAATTAAAAAGAAAAGAATATATCATGACAGTTATTAAAGGATCAAGTACAATGTGATAAAAATAAAGTCTGAATTTGTCCTTTGGCAGGTGATCATCTAATTCTTTACTCTCTTTTAGCATTCTTTCCTACCTGTATTCCAGAAAAAAAAAAAAACAGCACAACTTTTAAAACGTTTCCCTAAAGGGGTGTCTGGGTAGCTCAGGTGGTTAAGTGTCTGAGTTTGGCTCAGGTCATGATCTCACTGTTTGTGGGTTTGGGCCCCGCCTTGGTCTCTGTGCGTCAGACAGCTCAGAGCCTGGAGCTTGTTTTAGATTCTGTGTCTCCCTCTCTCCCTCCCCTCCCCGCTCATGCGCTCTCTCTCTCTCTCTCTCTCTCTCTCTCTCTCTCAAAAATAAATAGTAAACATTAAAAAAAATTTAATGTTTCCCTAAAAATTCAGAATAAATAAATCAATTATTGGACAACAGGAGAAAACACTGTTTATAAAAGGTTATTAACTTAAATATTTTGTATTATTTTGTAAATATTCTTATAGTATACAATTAGAGAGAACATAAATAACCACCCAAATTGTATGCAAATTGCCAGAGAGAAATAATAAACTGTTAGTATTCTTTTTAATTAGGTCTTTTTTAAAGAAAAGTTTTAGGTTTACAGTAAATTAAAGGCAGATACAGGAATTTTATCATATATCTCTTGCCCCTGTGCATAGCATGGTCTTCCACATTATCCACAGCCCCCACCAGAGTGGTACACTCGTTACAATTGTCCAACCTTCATTGATACATCGTTACCATCCAAATTCCATAGTTTACATTATGGTTCACTCTTGGTGTTGTACATTCTCTGGGTTTGGACAAATGTATAATGAATGGCTTGTATTCATCATTATGACATCATAAAGATTACTTTCTCTATCCTAAAAGCCTTCTGTATTTCACCTATTCATCATTTCTTCCCCAACTCCAAACTCTGGCAACAAATGATGTTTTCACTATCACATAGCTTGTCTTTTTCAGAATGTCGTATGGTTGGTATCATATGCCTTTGAAGATTACCTTCATTCATCTAGTACTATGCGTTTAAGGTTCTTTTGTATTTTTTCTGATTTTGTTCACACTGAGTATATTTCATTGTCTGATGTTCTACAGTTTCTTTATTCATTCACCTCCTAAAGGGCATCTTGGTTGTTTCTGAGTTTTGGCAATTATAAACAAAGCTGTTATAAATATCCACACACAGATTTTTGTGGGGGCTCATGTTTTCCATTCCTCTGAGTCAATACCAAGGAGTGCAATTGTTAGATTGTGTGGTAAGAGTATGTTTAGTTTTGTCAGAAACCAACAAACTGTCATCCAAGATGACTCTACCAGTTTGCATTCCCTATAGTAACAGGAGAGAATTCCTGTTGCTCCACATTTTTGTGAGCATTTGATGTTGTCAGGTTCACAATCTGAGCCATTCTATTAGATACGTAAAGTTCTATTTCTTATGTTTTTCTTTAATTGACTTCAAATGGTACTAAAAACTTCAGAAGTGAACATTACCCCCTTTTAAAAGTTATAGAAACAAATGTAAAGAGGAAAAAAAGAAGGAAAACTATGGAAAAGTATAAAATATGAGAAGAGTTAGCTGTTCCAAGTTTATATTTTGAATGACAAGGTTTTTGGCCAAGAACTTTATCAAATAGTTTGACATTGAGCTATTAAAAAATAACAAGTTTTCTCCAGAATAATGACGATTGTGTCTCTTTTACCTATCAACTAATTGTAAAAGTGATCATTGTGGTGTTTGAATGTAAACCTTACTTATAAAATACAGTATTTTACCCAGGGATGGTGTCTATATTTCAAAACAGAAAACTCCAAAGTATTTGATGAATCTTGTGAAAAAGGTGCTTCATCCATTGTGTAGGAAAAAAAACTATTAGAGCTTCCTTTTTTTTTTTTCATTTTGTAATCTGAATTTAAGAAAGAAATCGTTTTAATAGTTAATGTCCATATTGACACTGGAACCCTCTCTAGGGTTCAGTTTTGTTACACAAACAATGGGATATTTTACTTAAGATAAAAATGTGCTTCTTTACCTTTTTGCTGTTGTCAAATTAAAATCCACTGTGGTATTATACTCTCTAGCTCCATCCACATTGTCCCAAATAACAAGGTTTCATTCTTTTTTATGGCTAATATTCCATTGTGCATATATACCATATCTTTATCCATTCATCTACTAATGGAAGTGAAATGGAAGTGAAATATGAAGTATAATGTAAGTGAAATAAGTCATTCAGAGAAAGACACATACCATATGGTTTCACTTGTAGGTGGAATTTAAGAAACAAAACAAATGAGCAAAGGAAAAAAAAAAAACAACAAAGAATGAGAGAGAGAGAAACCTAGACATAGACTCTTAAAGAGAACAAACTGATGGTTACCAGAAGGGAGATGGGTTGGGGTATGGGTGAAATAGGTGATGGAGATAAAGAGTCTACTTATTACGATGAACCCTGAGTAATGTATAGAATTGTTGAATCACTATATTGTACACCTGAAACTAAGATAGCACTGTAGATTAACTATAGCAAATTAAAATTAAAAACTTAATAAAAACAAGAAAAGAAAATACGATGACCTGTGTCAAAAAAAATCCATCCACTATGGTAAAATTACTAGAGCAGGCAAGCTATGTGACAGAAATAAAACATGATGCTATTGGATCGGACAACAACCTTAGAGTTTTTCTGAAGCCGGAGTGCTATTATGTGTGTGTCCAGTGATAATGAAGATGAAAATTGAATGTGGTTCCCAAGAATAAATTTTTATCCTTATGTTCTGCACTTTAAAAAAATGATCTCGATCTTACATTTCTAACTCACAAATGTTGTTGCTAAATTCTAGCCTTGGTTTAAAATCAGATAATATATTTTTATTATAAAACCAATATTTTTGGTATCTTAACATGGTATCTAAATATACACAAGAAAACACTTCCAACTCTACCCTTGAAATAAATTGAACTTCATTTTATGTGCCTTTTTGTCTTATTCCATGGCCTACAAAATTTTCTATATTTTATACATGTATTTTTCATTTTAGTCCTTTTTTAAACTCAATTTGCATCAGAAAATCTTTGGAGGGAGAAAAATGAAGAGAGAAGAGGAATCCCTACAGCTATTTCAGAAATATAGAATAGTTTGCAATACTCTAAATTTGAGGAGTCACTTGGAATTTAGAGAAAAACAAATAATTTTTGTTTGAAAGGCTGTCTGTTCTATAATAATTTGTATTTAGATTAAGGTTATATCACTAAGATATTCATGTCAGTTTAATGCTATTTATTTATTTGGGTTTTTTCTAATGCTGTTCATTTTTTTAAACCTTCTATTTATTTTTGAAAGAGAGAGAGTAAGAACGGGGCAGGGGCAGAAAGGGAAGGGGACAAAGGATCCAACGTGGGCTCTGTGCTGAAAGCAGTGGGCTAGATGTGGGACTTGACTTCACAAACCATGAGATCATGACCTAAGCTGAAGTCGGACACTTAACCAACTGAGCCACCCAGGCACCACAATGCTGTTTATTTTTAAAAGGGACTTTTGCAGGATACTAGTTAAAACTGGGAGTCTTTGCAAGAATTTTGTAACCTAAATTCTGTAAAGATTTGATTACAAGACAGGCCAAGTCCATAAAATCCATGTTGGAAATGACTATTTTACTAAAGGATATTATTTAATAATTCATAGATGTTTGAAGTTCCAGGAACCTTTGAGGTCGGAGCTCTTGGCAGAGATATAGGGAGTAGCAAATATAAGCAACTGAGTAGAGAGATTCTGCCTCAGGACAGATTAGATCTACAGCAATTGAAGAGAGTTGGAACTACAAACTTTCAGAGAAAGAAATCTGGAAAAAAAGCCAAGTCTCCTATGACAGGTATAGCAACAGAGAAGAGATTTTGTTTTTACAGTTTTCCTTTAAAGTTTATTTTTGAGAGAGAGACAGAGAGAGAGAGAGACAGAGACAGAGAGAGAGAGAGAGAGAGAGAGAGAGAGAGAGATGGCATTCATGAGCAGGGGAGGGGCAGAGAGAGAGGGAGAGAGAGAATCCCAAGCAGGTTCCGTACTGTCAGTGGAGAGCCCCACGTGGGGTTCAGTCTCACAGACTGTGAGATCATGACCTGAGATGAAATCAAGTGTTGGACACTTAACTGACTGAGCCACCCAGATGCCCCTGTTTACGTAGAACACTCGAAACAATTCATTAGATGAGTCCAGACCAATTACTTCTCTAAGACAGAAGTCATTTAACTCTACTAACTTCATCAATAACTTTTTGATCATTAAATCTGTCTTTGTTATCTTCCTTTCTTTATAGCTCTATGAAAAATGTGATCTTTGTTCTAACTTCTCTCTTGACTTTTTGTTCCCTGTCCTTGAAAAGGTTTAGGAGCCGTGTTTGCCTTCTCTCCCAAGCTCTGAGCCACTTTCAAACAGTTCGCTGGACATCTTCACCTCTATGTTCCAGTAGTAGGTCAAACTGGGGCCTTTCAAAAGAATGTCATTATATTTCTTACAATCTCAAATTGATTTTTCACTAGACTCTTTAATTTTTTTTTTTTTTAATTTTATAGAGACAGAGCATGTGAGCAGGGGAGGGGTTAGAGGGAGACACAGAATCTTTGGCAGACTCCACGTTCAGCACAGAGCCCAGCATGGATCTCAATCATGACCTGAGCCAAAATCAACAGTTAGACATTCGGGGCACCTGGGTGGCTCAGTCAGTTAGGCATGGGACTTGGTTTCAGCTCAGGTCATGGTCTCATGGTTTCGTCAGTTTGAGCCCCATGTTGCGCTATGCGATGGCTGTGCAGAGCCTGCCTGGGATTTTCTCACTTTCCCTCTCTCTCTGCCCCTTCCCCTGCTTGTGCTCCATCCCTCTCAAAATAAACTTAAAAAATAAAAAAAAAATTAAAAAAAGAAAGAAAGAGAGTCTGACACTCAACCAACTGAGCCACCCAGGCGCCCCTAGACTTTTTTCTTTCTGAGAAGAGCATTACTTGAACAGCTGCTTTATCAAAGAAGGAATTAAAATAGGTAATAATCATATAAAGAGGGCATATTATTAATAATCAGTGAAATGCAAATAAAACCATGACATTCTATTATTCACATATCAGAATGGCTTAAATTAAGCAGAACGACGATAGTAAATATCAGCAAGGTGCTGGGGCAAGGAGAATGGCCAGATGATCCCGGTGGGAGTGTACATTGGTATGAGTTTGGAAAACAGTTTGATAATATCAAGTAACTTTGTGCCATGCACAACTTTTAATCCAGGAATTGCACTCCCGTGTTTATACCCAACAAAACTGATACAGATACATAACAAAAGGTATTGTAAGAATGTTTATGGCAGCATCAGTCATAGTTCCAAAGGACCAACAGTGATAGAATAGATGAATATATTGGGGTATATTCTTTCTTTTTTTTCTTTTTTTTAATTTTTTTTTTCAATGTTTATTTATTTTTGGGACAGAGAGAGACAGAGCATGAACGGGGGAGGGGCAGAGAGAGAGGGAGACACAGAATCGGAAACAGGCTCCAGGCTCTGAGCCATCAGCCCAGAGCCTGACGCGGGGCTCGAACTCACGGACCGCGAGATCGTGACCTGGCTGAAGTCGGACGCTCAACCGACTGCGCCACCCAGGAGCCCCTGGGGTATATTCTTTCTAGAGAACACCATCCATCAATGGAAACAAATAAACTAGAGATATATGCCATAGCATAGATGAATCTCATAAACATTTATTAAGTAAAGGAAGTCAGTCACAAAAGATTATGTCCTGCATGCTTCCATTTTGTATGCAAAGTTGTGTCAAATACCAAAAATTCTGTAGGAGCTCGATAAATGTTAACTGTATGATTAGCTAACTATAAGTGTATGACCTCCCCTTGGCCTTCCAGATTCTTTCTCTGTATTTTGTCTACTTTACTCTCAATCATCCTTCAAAGCCAAGTCAGTGCTTACAGACAGAATCTTTTTTTTTTTTTCATCTTTATTCTTATACGCTTCTGATTGCCTGTATCATAGAATTTATCATCATGTCTATAGCGACATTTTTTGGAATTTCTGGGGATAATGTATCTTTGCCTCTTAATCTCCCCTTCCCTTCTCCTCCCTCTCATCTCATTCTCTAGCATTTAGCTTATAACATGGATTCGTGTAGCAACACAACTGGTTTTATGTATTAAATGAAAGATCTTCTGCTTAGCATTAAAGGAAGTACTTCTCGTATTATCTATGATGAAGAACTAGGCTTTTTAATTTCCAATTTGTTGCAGAGAAAATTCTCCCCCAACAAAATAAAAATTGATTACTAGGAAAATGAAATTAAAAAATTAATTCATATGAAATGTAAGACCAACTTTTTCTTATTAGATGCAACAGACAAAATTTCATTTCAATAAATATAATTAAAAAATAACACAGAAGCAAATACAAGAAAATTATACAACTATATTACTCCATGAACGCTTGTGTACTAGTGATTATTCCATTGTATAGTTGTGTATACATTCCATTGTCTATAGTGAATATTCCATTGTAACTCTTGCTGTTTCACAAATATAACTAGTTATGAGTGATAGAGCCAGTGCTCAAATTAAATACCCATATGAAACAATTTGGATAAATTCTGCCCAAAGCAACATCTAAAGATTTTCATGAACCAAATGAGATTGGGCTGTTTTGCGGGGGGCTTAATTTGTCAATCTAAGGTTGGTGACAATGCTAAATGCACTGCAGATATACATAAACTTTTTGCAGTTTATTTTAATCAAAGAATAGAGAAAACGGTCTCACAGAAATGCATTGTTGGAACTGGAAGAAGATACTTTAATTCCATCAACCTCAGAATCTTGAGTTTTCATTTTTCTCCAAAATGAATCAAGTAAAGCAGTTTCAAAATAAATCTTTATACCTTCATTCTGAGATAGTTCAGTAATTTAATTTGCAACATTACAGTTTAACTTTGAATTAACTTTTATGAAAGAGATGAATTCTCTACCCGTGAATTTCCTAATATGGATCTTTCTCCTTTTTGTGTGTGTGAAAATCATATTATTACAAAATGAACCTCAGACAGAAAAATTTACAAAACACATGTATAGCCTAAAGAATTATATGACAGATAACTATAAGTTTATAAAACAGATCGTTATCAACTCTCTTAGAAACACTTCAGATATCCTGTTCCATAATGAATTCTTCCTCCTTTCTGTAAACAGCTATTATCCTTTGTAAAGAGGAGAGAGACCAAAATGAGACCACCATGTCTTTTATAACCTAATCTTGGAAGTAGCGTGCAATCACTGTGGGCATGTTCTACTGGTATGGCAGACCAAGTCTGGCGTAATGGGTTAGGCTGTGGAAGACAGGAGGTGAGGGTCATTGGGGCAACTCCAAGGCAGTATATCCTAGTGGGGCAGGTGGCTACCATTCACTGTGGCCAGGAAAGTGGGACAATCCTACTGCTCATCTGAAATGCATCTAGAAGCTGGGTATTCAAACCTCCCCTCCCCCCCTAGAAATAAGAGAACTATTTCCAGGGGAAGAAAGGAGTACCAAGCAATCACCCTGCCTCCCGCACAAACACACAGTGTCTACTATCAGACAAGAAAATTTTAAATCCTATTTATTACGTCAGCTTCTCATTTCTCTTTCTGCTTCACCTTTCTCTAGTTTACAGATCTAATGATCAAAAACTCTCAGACTGGAACATGTAATTTGTATATTCAAAATATTAGCTCAACATCTTTTCATACTTTTTAAAATGGGCATTGTTATCTTGTGTGTTTTTGAGTGGCTAAGACATAAGAAATTTAGCTTTACATTGATTGCTGAAATGAAAGAAAACAAACATATGTTGTTATGAGTTACACTTTCACTTCCACACCTCAAACACAACTTCCTAGGAAAACACGGGCAAGAAATAAAAGTTGCAACATACTATTATATTTGTACATTAGTTTTTATAGCCCAGGTCTGCTCCCTCAGTGATAGTTCTAGCTTCAAAACAATAAAAATCTTTGTTTTGGTATCTCCTATGTAAAAAGATTGCAATCATGATTGGTTAACTAGAAGAATCTGGTTACTTCATATATTTTAAGTAGGCTGGTTTTCAAATTTTTCAAATATACGAAAGAACCTAAGTAGTCTTTCAAAAACTCCTTCTTACTTTATTTGTATAGCTAAATTTCTGTGGGGCCATAAAATTAGGAGTACTTCTGTGTGTGTGCATGCGTGTGTGTGTGTGTATACACATATATACATATACATATATGTATATGTATATATACGTGTGTATATATATATATATATATATATATGCCACGTGAAATTCTAAATAAAGCCACTGAGAGGAGCTGTAACCAAGATGATGCAATTTATAGGCTGTCATCCCTATCCCTTTAGTTCGGTGAAGAAGTTAACAAGAATTCATTTTAACACCTTAGTTTTGAGTTTCGTCATTTGGAAAGCTGAGAATATGGCATGTCTTACATTTATAATAATGATCATTATTATTCTGTTCTTGTGACACAAGTTTCCTCTAGCTTTGAGCCTTCTAAAGTGGGGTTACTTTTAGTTGTCATGTATCTGTAGTTTCTTTTAATCTGGAACATTTCTCAGTCTTTTTTGACCTTGATATTCTTAGAGTCCAGGCCAGTTATTTTGCTGAATGTCCCTCAATTTGGGTTTGTTTCATATCACCTCATGATCAGATTTAGGATATGCATTTCTTACAAGATTTTTACAGAAGTGATGCCTTGTTAGTGCATCAGATTAGTTTGTCCCAATTTTGGTGACGTTAACTTTGATCATTGGTTAAGGTGGTATCCTTTGAAATTAAGTCACATATTGGAGGACTATGTTCTGTTTTTAACTAATGCTATTAAAAATTAAAGACAAGTTTTAAATTCTTTAGTTATGTTTTTATATGAACAATTTCAGTAGGACACTGAAGAAGGAAACAAAGACTGAGTTCCTGTCCTGTCGATAAATTATTTTTGTCCTCAGACAAAACTATATCTTAGCTTTTTAACCTGTACTATTATAAAACTCTTTGTAAAAGTAATTGTCCCCAAAGTGCAATGCTTTTACTCCTTTCACACCAATAATTTACATTACGCTTAAAATTTTTCACCTGCTATATTTTCAGGATGTAGTTGTCTTAGAGCTAAAAAGATTTGAAAATTAACCCCTTTGATTTTAGAACGCTTACACCAAGAACTAATTTACCTTTAAATCTCTACATGTTACTTTATGTAAACTATAAATAATTGGAGCACCTGGGTGTCTCAGTCAGTTAAATGTTGGACTCCTGATTTTGGCTCAGATCATGATCTTGTGGTTTGTGGGATGGAGCCCCATATCAGTCTCTATGTTGACAGAGCAGTCTCCTTGGGATTCTCTCTCTCTCCCCCTCCACCACTTAAGCTGTCTCTCTCTCTCTGTTTCAAAATAAATAAATAAACAAACAAAAAAAACCACATAAATAATTGTATGAAACAATATTGCATCAAGTTTTTTGCTTTTTAGTGGGCATTTGACTATTAAATATTAACCAATATTTAAATGTAATATTAATTTAAAGTGAAATTTTATTTTTGCCTTAAATTCTGCCTTTAAAAGGATAAAAGAGCAGAACTGTAACTTATTTACTTACACATAAGGAAAATCAGATTTTTACTTTTCATTTCTAACTTGTAACACTGACAATTCACGTAGACATTTTTTTTTTCAACTTGACTATTGGAGAAACGTGGCATGAGTAATGCATTAATTTGGAACATTAAGTTTTTGCTGTATAAGCCAGTTTTCTAAGAGGCAGATAATATGTGTTTTTAATAAACCATGCCTCTCATGAATTACTGTTCATTCCTATAATTAAATCTCTATTCTACTTATTTTTTTGGGTGGAATGAAGACTGAGACCTCTCCCTTGGAAAAAAAAATCTGCATCCAATCACCAATATAACTCAACACATTCTGTGGGTTCAGTACTACATAAACATTCTCACCTAATGCCAAATATAGGGTTTTGCGAATTTGGATTGGCAAATCTCAACTAACAGAGTCATATGAACAAAATTAAGTTCTTCATTGGAATTCAAATTTTAGAAACTTCATAGCTCTTAGTACTCTCACATTTGTATACACATAGGGGTTGTTGGTAACTGTCTTGAAGTGTATGCAGGAGGTCCTAGTTAGACTTAACATGACTCATTAGATGACATTCTGGTTTTTTTGAAGTTTGTATTTCAGATGTTACGCAGAAATTTTCTATGCTCATTAATTGCTACCCACTCCTGGCAATTCATTTTGGAACAAAATCAGAAAAAAAGCACAAAAAAATCTAGAATGTGTTTTCATGGTTTGAAAATGTAAAATACAAAAGTGGATGGTTTGTTGGCACAGACACTTAAAATGTGGATTTTAATCTTTTGTGTAAAAGGGAAACAAAGGGGAGAAACCAGAGATTAAAACTTAGAACCTGAAATGTTACTATTTTAATATAATCCTAAGAACCAGAGACTAGAAACTTCCAGATATAGCATAGAAGAAGAAAAAATATATATTAATCACTGTTCCTGAAAGACAGGTATCTCCTAGAGTAGATACTGCCTCAAATAATTTATTTTATGTATTCACGTATTTCTAAAATGTTTGCTTTGAGAAGCCCAGTTTATATCAGGCAGCTAAGTACAACGGCATCTATGAAATAAAGGAGCTAGCTTTTGAACCTCTGCATTCTAGAAAAGCATGCTAGAAACCTATTGGAATAAAGGTTGACAAGATAGCCAATATTTTCTTTCATGTAACTAGTAGTCTTCCTAGCGGGATAGAATTTTACATTCATTTATCTAACAAATATTTGAGTGTCTCACCTATTCCCAGTAGCTTTCTAGATGCTGGCATACAATGGTAAACAAAATAAAGTTATGTGACATACATTAATGGAAAATTTAGTAGATTCATTACAAAATGGCTATGATTTTTTACCCAATTCTTCAAAAGTAGTGTGATCTTACAACTCCTCTCAAGAAGTAAAATCGCCTTCCCCACCTAAATCTTGACTGGTCTTGTGAATTGTTTTGACAAGTTGAATACAGTCAAAATGACTTCTGAGTGTCAAACCCAGCTCTCAGGAGTGCATGCATCCTTGCTTGCTTCTATCCTTTCCATGGCAACACTGCCACCTCCAAGCGAAGCCTAAAGACAGAGATCAGTCAGCTGAATCTCAAACATAAAGAAAGCTGAATAAACATTAGAAGAGTTATGACCAACTGAAAGATATATGTATGAGCCTAATCAAGACAGGAAAAACTGCCCAGCCATTTTGTAGAAATGCATGTTTTGAAGTGGTTTTGTTACATGGCAGTAGCTAACTGATATGATGTTATACTTTCTTTCAGAAAACATGTAACTAAAAGAAAGATGTCAATAGTAATATGTACATATGTAGTATTGCATATATGTGTGTAAATGTATATAACTAATAGAGGGACATGACAGTAATATATATTTTATTTCGCATATGTACATAGAGATTGAACATAAAATTGGATGAAAACATGTTAAAGAATATTTCATTGAAGTAAAATTTAAGAGAAATGGGGAAGACATGATGTGAAACAAAATAAAATTTTTACTATATATTGATGAATGGAAGATACAGGTCACTAATTTATTTTAAATATTGTAAAGTTAGTTTTAACTTAAAGTATAATAATGATGATCTATTTTTTATATTGAGAAGCCTTTTTTGAACAACTTGGACTTGGAGTGTCTTATATTGACTCATTTGAAACTTCTTTTATAAATAAGAATATCCTGAGGGAAGCTATTTTGCTCTTAATTACTACCAATAGGAACACTTACTTGGGGATGTTTGAATTATGAAGAATCTTGAAAAAAAGTGAAAATGTTAACTTGGAATTACTTTTATTGGTTGCATAGAATGTTTGGCCCAGTTTAACATACTCTGGCATTTTCTAACTATAGAAAAACTCTCAAAAGGGAGATATTTCATGAACCATAGAATGAAACTCAAATAAGAGAAATGAGTCAAGTTGGGTGATAAGATTCTAACAAATAAAATGTTATCATAAGTAGTCTCACTAATCATTCTAAACTGGGAGATGATGATATTACTCTGATCTATACAGAAATCATGTATAAGAAGGCTAAAAATTATAACTATGACAATTTCTGGAATAAAAATTGCTAAAATATTTTCCCTGTTCTAGGAGGAGCGTATATTTTGTGACAAATGTCTTCTCTATTTGTCAAAGATATAAAGAGGGGAACTATCTGCTAACCTCTTCCTAGAATAATTGAGCCTGTACTCTTACATTTGCCCCACTACTCCAGGATTTTGCACTGTACAGTAGGTGATGATTTGTGAATCCAAAATTTGTATCTGTATTCACAAGTTATCAAGATGCAGCATTTCTGAGACATAGGAGTTCCTCTTGCTATATACTTCTGCACTAGAAAGTATCCATTTTCTATGTTAGAATTATGGAATAAAGATCTTAGAGAGGATCTTGAGAATCTTGTAATTCCAGATCTTCATGTAAAACAAAGATCTTTAATTTTTTTCTGCGGTATATAGAGAATGTGGGTTTATGTAGAGCAAGATTTATCATCTGGTCACTTAGGAATGGAATTTATAGTTATTTTAATTGCATATTCTTACTGGTCGTTTTTAAGTAAAATGGTAAACTGGGATTCTATATAATATACATTTCCTATTGGTTATTTACCATTATTTTTTTAATTAGTTATTTTTGTATTCACAATAAATCTCTACTGGGCACTAAATCTGATTACTGAGGCAGTGACAGATGGAGAAGAGACATCACCTGGCCAATTACTAAGGCTGGCCAGGTTTAGCAGCTAGTGAAAGGGAAAGTACTTCTGTAGATAGCTGTCACAGAATAAGAACACAGATGTACATCTTACGCATCTTTCTGGAACACTAAGGGAGAGGATAAAAAGCATTTATATAAAACATTTAAGGATATCAATTGGTCTATAACAAATATCAAAATAATTCTCCCCTCTGAGTGGCACAGTAGCATGAGATAACATTGGTAGATGATTTCTACTCACCTTCCTATATTATTAACCTGTACCTTGGATTTAGCTCCTTTATGGTAGAGCCAAATCTCAATATCATGGAGGATTGAGTTAATCTTATTAATTTAGACTGTTTGCAAAACAAAGCTTTACAGATTTTCCCCCTAAATATATGTCAAATTAAATATGTTTCAAAAAAAATGAACTTATGCATTTAATAGATTTGAAAAATAAAATAAAGAAAAAAATAATTATTTGATGATACAGGAATTATATTTCAGATCAACTCTCATTCGGAAATTTGAACTTTTGAGAATAAAAATTGTCACTCATATTGTGAATAATCTCTTCTAAAATTCAAGTACAGGAAGAAAATATTCCATGTTCCTACGATTCTTAAAAGCCTCATTTCTGGTGTATGTGTGTGGGTGTGTGTGTGTCTGTGTGTATTTGTGATATTCTCTTTTTCTTTACAGTTTGATAGTATAAAATAAGAAAAAGACAACTATTAATTTGTCTGATATAGTCTAGTCTTTTGAAAGTAAAGGCAAGTATTTCAGATGGTGAGAAACTAGCAATATTCCAATTAGCAATATTCTAATTTTCATAATAAGACTGATTCTCCTCTTTTGGATACAAGAGTAAATAAACATTAGCAAAAACAATTAAAAAAAAAAAAAAAAGAATGTCTTGCCAGATCCAGCAGCTGGCTGGAGGAATTGGGTGGTGGGTGAGGTTATTAATTCCCAGAAACAACAATATGGGGTGGGGGTTGTTAAATAAACGTAAGTGTGTTTCGGAGAACTTAGTGAGCACTCTGGTTGGAAATCTGGAATCGAAGCACTCTTCATTCACTTGCAACAAGTGGTGGAATCCTAGCTTGGTGGAGCATCGTGATTGCCCAAATTTTCTTTGCTTTGCAGAGTTTTGGAAAGATAGGCCTTAAGAAGTTGTTCTAGCACTTGAAAGATATGGGGGAAATAATAATTATAGCAGTTGGGGATCAGATTGAATTTTGTTAATCACGAGAGATATCTTGAAAAAAGAGAAAGGTTTAAGTGAGTCAACTATCAACTCAGGGCATACTGTAAAAGACAGAAAGCCTCTATGGAATATATACAAGGACTCTCATTCTCTCTCATAAGAAGGAAGACTATACAGTAACAAAGTCAAAAATTTACTCATTAAAAATACAAATACATTGGATTCACTATCCTGGCAAGAATTGTATGCAGGGGTTCAGAAAATTATTTCCCACAGATCAAGACCAGCCCACCACCTGTTTCTTTAAAGTTTTATTAGAATGCTTCCATTTCCATTGTTTGCTTTTTTCAGTGAGGGACTATTTTCACTCTACCATGGTAGAGCTGAATAGTTACATGAGAGACAATATAGGCTGCAAAATTGCTAATATTTTCTGTGTGGTCCTTTATTAAAAAAATGATACCTTATTCCTGTCCTATGCTTCAGTCTGGGCATAACTTTAGTCAAGTCCCAGACAGAAAAAAAGTAGGACCCTGAAATACATGATGTAAAGTTTGAGGAGATGGTTTTGAGATCCTTCGATTCCCAGATTTCCCTGTACCCTCTGGCATGAAACAAACTAGCAGTATCCCTTTTATAGAGGAGATGAGACCTCCCATTTCCTGGAGACTCGATATTAGGCAGATGTTTCACATGATAATGTTTGATCTCCTCAAACTGGTAACTAGAGTTAGATCTCAGCAAGACTTAGGCAAGTCCTATAAAAGAAAATGGATGAGTCACCAATAGGTGTTTAGAACACAGTTAATATGTTCTAGAGAAAATGAGCACAATATAATTCAAACCAATTAATTGAACAGACTCTAATGACTAGTATTGAATTTGTAGCCAAGGAAACCCAGAAGACAACCTATTAGCTATTACCCTTTAACTTTCTACTTTTCACTAAATAGATAACTTGGTTGTAAAAGAAGGAAAGGTAAAACTTAATATGAGATCTGAAAGCTTAACTACACAAGAGAAATTCTGAAAATAGCTCTTTCTTCTATCTTCTTACTACTCTTTTTAAGAGCTTTTAAGAGAAAAGTTTTACATTCAATGATTCAGAGACTGAGAAGAATTCTAGATGATATCAATAAGACCATGGAACTTCTCAGATTCTCTGTCCTATGGGATGAGAGCTATGATACATAATAGAAAGGCCAAGTGGAAACTTCAAAACTTGCCCTCCACCAGCCAAGAAAGAAATAAAAATTAATATCATATCCTGGGGAACGGGGATGATGGAGGTTAGCGATGCCATTAAAGACCTGTAGGATGAAGGTCATTATTATATCTCTGATTAATTCTCTAGTTTGGCCCTTGAAGAAACAGGGTGGATATTTGTTTGTTTGTTTGTTTGTTTGTTTGTTTGTTTGTTTTTAAATAGCCTACTGTAGCGTACCACAGGTATAATCAAGTACTGTAACCAATGTCAGGGGTTGTGCCGGTTGTGGTATCATTGCTAGAAGAGACTAATAAGAACGTAAGTAGCTGGTGTGTGGCTGCTGATTTGATGAATGAGTCATCTTCCATTCCAGTTATAAAAGAAGATCAGCAATAGTTCACGTTTATACAAAATAAACACAATTATTCATTTATACATTCCCCTCATCCTTATTTTAACTCTCCTCCCCTCTGTTATAATATTGTATGAAGGGTCTAGACCACCTTGCCATTCGACAGACATCTTATGTTGGTAGCATCATGATGATTAGATAGGATGAGAAATAAGTGACTAGTACACTGTGCACTGTAGTGAGGTACATATGTTTTATAGTGTGGAAGATAAACCCAATGAAGATAGAGTCACCTTTCATATTAGAAGATTTTAGGGGTGCCGTGATGAAGAACATTTTAGTATATCCTCTCCAAAGTCAAAGACAAATAGTTGCATGTTGCATCCTTCCCATTAGGAAAGAAACACTGCACTGAGTGAGCCCCTTCGTGTCCTAGAAGTAACACATCCCACATCCAAAAGAAATATGCTGCAAGCTTAAAGTTGATCCTAAAGCAAAAAAGTGCTCTGTAGTAGACCCTGGTCACAGTGCAAGTAATTATGCCAATAAAACCATGCATATATTAAAATGTTGATGACAGGAAAGAGAGACTTGCTTTGTGGGCCATATGATAAGGTCCAATGGGATAATCACATTGTAGAATTTGGATTTCTAGAGCAAAGCCATCAGCCGTAGCAAGGAATTATATGTTCCTTGAGAAATAGCTCTTAGTGTTTTAATGGTAAAAACTGAACTTGACCACTGGATGCCAAGTAACTATGTGTCCAGAACTGATAGTATGAGTTGGGTTCTATAAGATCCCAGCAAGTCATAAATTTGGACATACTAAGCAGTGCCATCATATATTTGAAATGGAATATACTGGGTTGAAGTTAGACAAGACTAGATACTACAGGCAAGTTGCACGATCAGGCAGATCAAACCCACATGACACCCTATCTGTATCAGAACCCTTTCCCTGAGTTGCAACTATGGTCACATGAGAGCCATGTCTTGTCAAGTGAAAGAGGAAAAAGCCCAATTTGTTTCATAGATGTGTCAGCTGGTATGTAGATACAAGCTACTAATGGATGGGCAGAGATGTGAGTGGTGCCTTGGTCATCCACTTAGGGAGGAACGGAAAAATGGCCTGAAGTAAGAATGTATACAACAGATGCCTGCCCATTTTCTTAGGACCCTGACAGCAAAAGCACTAGAAGATGTGAGACACAGACATGTGAAGTAGAAGGATGTTTATGAACACATGGCAACAGACGTGAAGTGTGAAGGTTGTGTATCATCCACCAGAAAGCATCCACCATGGAAGAAATACTGAGCAACTAAGTAGACAGAGTGACTTGGCCGGTTGAAGTTGTCAGGCTTTGCCATTGGCTGCTCCAGAACTGTCAGGATGGGCACCTACATGTAATAATTTCTGTAGCAGACATGGTGGCTATGTATGAACCTAAAAACATGGACTCCCTCTTACAAACATCAGTATAGCTACTGTGGCCTCTGGATTTTTCTATTTTTCATCAATAGCATTATGTTGTTATTTTCTGTTGAGAGGTCTCTTTGGCAGTATCAATCAAAATTTAAATATGCATATCTTTGAAGTAGCAATTTCACTTCTAGGAGTATATACCAGGAAATACTGATGTATTTAGACAAAGATTTTGTGGCGTACACAATTTGACACATCACATATGTAAGTCAAATTGTCTCAAATAATTTTATTGCACTTACAGAGTTTTGGTTTTGGTTTTGGTTTTGGGTTTTTTGGGGTTTTTTTGTTTTTGTTTTTTGTTTTTGTTTTCTTTTGTTTTTTTGCTTTAAGATTTTTTTTCTCCCTCTTTCCTCTCTCCCACCAGCTATTTTCACCTCTTTCTTTTTTATTGACAAAGGAAAAACAGACAAGAAAAACTTTTAAAAGTATGTGAGGGTGATTGGGTTACCTCAGACAAGCTTAAATACAATAGAATTTTAGATATTCTGCTTTTGTCTTCATATATGCTGCTGAAAATATATACTAAGAGAGGTGAATGCTTGGAACACTTTATTTCTCCAAAGATTGTGATGACTCTAAGGATAGAGTAAAGCAGGAAAATGTATGCTCATGATACTGGGTGCATTGTTGACATCTGGGATAGTGAAAAATGAAAAAAAAGGACAAGTTTATAATTAGTGCCATTGACAGGACTTGGCAAATCCCAGAGAAAGTCACTGTGATCATGGGTTCTGTTTGAAAAGAAGCCTCCAAATTGGAACCAGCTTTGATCCCCAATAGCAAAGGGAACTGCAACTCTGAAAATTATTTACTGTTAATTTTAACCATTAATAATGTTAAATCCAGAAAGTACCTAAATGATCACCGGATCCCAAGGTTTTATTTTGTGGATGAAACGACTGTCATCTATTTGCTTAAGTCAGACCACAGCTGTGAGCTGCTCCTTCGCCAGGCTAAGGTCTCCATCCTTTCTTGTTTTAATGCAGTTTCTTTACCGAAATGATCTTTGTAAATGTCATTTCTCTCATTCTGATGATTTATCTATTTTATTTTTTAAAAAGTTGTATAAATTTTAATATATCACAAAATGCAATTAGTGTTTACATATTTTGACTGAGAGTGAACTCTTAACGAATCGCACAAAAAATAGGAATTTTGTCCCCCTTTGTTTCCTGAAAAGTGGGAAAAATTAGGCCATCCAGAAAAAGGAGAAAGTTTGAACAAATTCATTAGGTTGTGATTTTTACGTCACTATTTTCCACATCACAAACCAATTAGTGTCCGATTTTTTATCTGTGCTCGTCTGCGGTAACCTAAGACCTTACTCTGGGTTCATAGCAGAATCTGACAGCAACAGCGTATTAAATTATAAACGGTATTATTTCTCTATGGATTACCCGTTAGGTGGCAATGTTATCATATCCGCCTGGAGTTTTAGATGTACTTTTAAGCAATACTAAGAAAAATAATGTAGCTTTTTTGTTTGAACAGCTCAAAAAATAAGATTTCTAACGGGCTGCTACTGTACAGTTTGAGCGTGTACAAGAGCACACTCCTCGTGGGTGTGTACGTGCTGTGTTTGAAAGACGACGTCTTATGGCAAGTTCGCACCTCTTGTACAAGGCCTCCAATGCTTCCACAGTTTTAAACTATGAATTCTGTATTCAACCTTGATCATTCTTCCTAAAATCTGGCCCGTTTATGAAGAGATATGTGCAAAAGAAATGGAAAATCTATTTCGTAGCATATTACTCCGCTCAATGGAGGTGAAAAATCTTCTTTTAGTATAATTATTTTAAAAGCAACAATAAACAGCAACAACACGATTGCAGAATGGAATGGTGATAGAGAATATTATTTGATTGGAAATAGTGCTTGGCTGCTGAGAATTGGGTGACCTTTAGGAAAACAGTTCATTTGTCTAGCCTACCTAAGAAAAGCATTACCCAACATGTGGCCTGTTGACTCACGGTTGACCTGCAGATCCAGCTTCATCAGAAACACCTGGAAACTTACTAGAAAAGCAAATTCTCAGGCAGAGCACAGAATGTAGACTTTCTGTGGATAGGTGGGATTCATCAATCTGTGAGTTAACACACTCCCCAGATAACTCTTATGCCCACTAAAGTTGGAGAATCTCTGCCTTAGATTTGCCACTGGACATGAGGAGTTAGGTTATATTACTGACTAAAGTCACCACAGTTAAGTTAAATGGCTTATTAATTAGAAGTCATAATTGAGAGGTAATAATGAAAAATGAAATAAGATAAATTTAATTTTACCATCTCACTTGCTAGTTGAGTTGTATTTTAATACATCGGAGGCATAAAAGATAAAACTAGTCTTTCAGAGGCACTTGGGTGGCTCAGTCAGTTAAGTGTTTGACTCTTGATTTGGGCTCAAGTCATGATCTCACAATCATGGAATCAAGCCCCACATCAGGCTCTGGGCTGACAGTGTGGAGCCTGCTTGGGATTCTCTCTCTCTCCCTCTCTCTCTACCTCTCCCCTGCTCATTCTCTCTTTCTATCTCTCTCACTCAAAATAAATAAATAAACATTAAAAAAAAAAACCTAGTCTTTCAATAAGATGTTCTAATATCAGGCGTATATATTTTATTTATTATGTTTTTTAAGTTTATTTATTTTGAGAGAGAGAGAGAGAGCACACACAAGTGGGGGGAGGGGAGCAAAGAGAGAGGGAGAGAGAAAATCCCAAGCAGGCTCTGCACTGTCAGCATGGAACCTGACATGGGGCTCAGACTCACAGTGTGAGATCATGAGATCATGAGATCATGATCAAGAGTCAGACGCTTAGCCAATTGAGCCACCCAGGCACCCCGAGATGAATATATTTTAATCATTAGGTCTAATTTGATTACCTTCATTAACTATGTGTTTTTATTTCTTAACTAAACTTTTTTTTTCTTTTTTAGATGATTATAGATTTCTATGCAGTTGTAAGAAATAATTACAGAGAGATTCCCATGTATATCCCATTTCCCCCAATGCTAACATTTCACAAAACTACAGTATACTATTTGCTAACATTTCACAAAACTACAGTATACTATTACAACCAGGATAGTTAGCATTGATAGGGTGAAGACACAGGAAATTCCTGTCTCCAAAAGGATCCCTCTTGTCACCCTTTAACAGCCACACCCCGTTCTTTCCTGTTCCCATACTTTCCGTAACTCCTGGCAACTACTGTTTTCCATTTCCATAATTCTGTCAAAGACTGTTGTGTAAGTGGAATTATGTGGTTGTAATCTTTTCTAATTGATTTTTTTTCTCAATATAATTTTCTAGAAATTCATCCAGGTTGTTGTGTGTATCAATAGTGTGTTCCTTTTTATTGCTAAGTGATATTACATGATAAGGAAGTACCACAGTCTATTTACCCACGGTTGAGTGTTTCTTAATTGTTCACCCATTGAAGACTAACTGAATTGTTTCTGGTTTCTGGCTGTTATTAATAAAGCTTCTAAACGGTCATGTGCATGTTTTTATGTGAGCTTAAGTCTTCATTTAGTCAGGATAAATGGTGAGGAAAGAAATACCTGGATCATATAGTAATTGTATGTTTAGGTTCGTTCTAAGAAACTACCAAACTCTTTTTCAAAGTGTCTATATCCTTTTTTATTCCCACCAACAATGTGGCCCAGTTTCTCTGCATTCTTAGTCTTGTCATTATTATTATTATTATTATTATTATTTTAATTAGTCTGTCTCACAGTTGTGTAGAGATATTTTGTGGTTTTAGCTTGCATTTTTCTAGTAGCTAATGATGTTGCTAACTTTTTTATGTGTTGATTTGTCCCCTCCATGTATCTTCTTTTTCGTAAAATGTCTCTACACATTTTTGCCCATGTTCTAATTGGAGCATCTGCTTTTCACTACTGAGTTTTGAGAACTCTCTATATATTCTACACACCTGTCTTATATTAAATATCTAGTTTGTAATTTTTTTTCTTTTTCTGTACCTTATCTTTTCATTCTCTTACCAGGGTCACCCATAGAGCAAAAGTTTTTCATTTTGATGGAGCCAAATTTACCAGTTCTTCCTCTTATGAATCGTACTTTCAGTGGCAAGTCTAACTACTCTTTTTTTTCTAGTCCCAAATCTTGAAGATCTGCTCCAAAACTTTTATTGTAGTTTTGTGATTTATATGTAAGTCCATTATCCATTTTGAATGAGTTTTGGTATAAGTTGTGAGAATCAGGTTATTTTGTTTTTTTCCCCTATGAATGTCAGTTGCTGCTGTACCATGTTTGAAAGGCTATCCTCTACTAAATTGCTTTTGATCACGTATCCCTTATAAGCATTTACAAAGGGTAGTTATTATAAGCTCTTTGGTATAGAAAGTCGAGAAAGAAAGGGTATAGTGGTATAAAACCCTACACAATATTTAGAAATGTGCCTTTAGGGAGCTGTAAGGAATTCTGGTGTGGATGAGTACTCATCTGCCCCTTTAATCTGTAGTAGGAGGCCTCCAAGTGGGAGTATGACAGACAACCCATTTAGATGTGAAATGAAAATGTTAGAACTTTATTTATGTTTTTTAAAATATCTGTAGGCTGGCCGCCTGGGTGGCTCAGTCAGTTAAGCGTCCCACTTTAGCTCAAGTCATGATCTCACGTTTTGGGTTCAAGCCCCACGTTGGGCTCTGTGCTGACAGCTCAGAGCCTGGAGCCTGCTTCATATTCTGTCTCCCTCACCCTCTGCCCCTTCCCCACTCACACTTTGCCTCTCTCTCTCTCAAAAATAAATATTAAATTTTTTTTTAATAAATAAAAATATTTGTAGGTATAAAAGACTCTGAAATATAAGGAGTATAAAGAATAGTGATTTAATTAATATCAAGTTAAGAAATAAAGTAATATAGTTTTCACATCCCCTGTGTTCCTTGCTTGGTCCATCCACCTTCTTTTTCCCACGGTTAGATTAATTTTTTTTTTCAACGTTTATTTATTTTTTGGGGGGACAGAGAGAGACAGAGCATGAACGGGGGAGGGGCAGAGAGAGAGGGAGACACAGAATCGGAAACAGGCTCCAGGCTCTGAGCCATCAGCCCAGAGCCTGACGCGGGGCTCAAACTCACAGACCGCGAGATCGTGACCTGGCTGAAGTCGGACGCTTAACCGACTGCGCCACCCAGGCGCCCCTCCCACAGTTAGATTAAAAACCACTATCTTGAATTTTGTGTTCATAATTTCCTTTTTCTAATCATAATTTTATGTTATTTCTAATCTATAATTACATTTTATATGTTTATGATGAAATTATGTTGTCTGTTTACTCCTGTGACTTGTATTTCTCAATAATAACCAAGTTTTTAAGATCTGTTCATGTTGTATATAGCTGTACTCAGTTTTAATGTTGCATCATATACTCTAGATGATGAATATAGGAAGGAATTAATCCATTTTTTGAATGGATGATAATATTCTTCCCAGGTGTCTGTTAATCTATGGCCATTGATATTCTTGACCTAGTCTCCTGGAGCTTAGTAACAACATGAACTTCTTTACAGCATATTCCCAAGATTAGAATTTGTAAGTGTTTTGCATATCTTTAAATGTATTAGATAATACCAACTTTTTTTTAGGTTTGTTATACCATATTACATTGTTCCAAGTAGTTTATTAGCTTCTGGCTATTCTACATCTTTTCTTTTTTCTTTTTCTTTTGAGAGAGAATGAGACAGAGAGAGAGAGAGAGAGAGAGAGAGAGAGAGAGAGAGAGAGAGAATTTTAGGCTCCACGATTAGCACAGAACCTGACTCAGGGCTTGATCTCATGATCCTGGGGTCATGACCTGAACCCAAACTGAGTCACCCAGGCACCCCTACGTCTTGCCTAATACAAAAAACATTTTCAGATGTTAAAATTCTTGCCTAGCTAGTGCATGTGTGAAATAACATATTATTGTGATTTTAGTTTGCATTCCTCTGATTTCCAATGAGATTAGGCAAGTTTTCATAAATTATCAGTTGCTCTTCCCCCTGTAATAGGCAAGATTTTTGCCTATTTTTCTATTGGGTTGTTTGTATTTTTCTTGTTGATATATATAGAACTTCCTTTTGATAATATATAATAGATGATATATGATGTTATAATACACATACACACATACGTACATACAGACACTCGTGTATACAATTGTTTTAGCAGTAGTTGTTAAAGGGCCTGTCCATGTATAGTGAGCTGCAAAATCAGTCCTATTCTTGTCATTTCCTAAGTGTGTCTTTCTAAGTATCTATTACTGATCTCTATTCTGTATTCATAAATCTATATTTATTTCCTTAAACCAATATTATACTAAATTAATTATTTACTTTTTAATGACACTTCATATCTGGTAAGTCAAGTTCATTCATATTGTTTCTTTCCTTCAGGAGTTTTTCAGCTATTCTTGGTTCTTTGTTTTTAAATGTAAATATAGAGATTTAGTTTGTCAATTTCTACAAAAACCAGGTTTTATTATTTTTTATTAAAAAAACTTTTTTAATGTTTATTTATATTTGAGAGAGAGAGAGAGAGACAGAACGTGAGAGGGAGAGGGGCAGAGAGAGAAGGAGACATAAAATCTGAAGCAGGCTCCAGGCTCTGAGCTGTCAGCACAAAGCCAGTTGCGGGGCTAGAACCCAGGAGCTGTGAGATTATGACCTGAGCCAAAGTTAAATGCTTAACCAATTGAGCCACCCAGGCGCCCCAACTCTAGTTGGTTTTTTAATTGTATGGAATTGCACCAATTAGAAAAGGAGTATGATATTGAAATATTTAGTTTTCCAATCAATGAACATAGTATTAATTTGCATTTTCTTTAGTTGAATCTTTTTGAAATTCTTCAATAAAGTTTTATAAAATTTTCAAAAATATTTTGAACATTGTGTGTTAAGATTTTTTGATTTATTCCTAGAAACTTTATATTTTTAATGATAGTATATATTTTTTTTTGCTGGTGTTCAGAAATTTACTCTTTAATTTTTTTGTGTATTTTTATTTATATTTTGAGAGAGAGACAGAGAGCAAGCAGGGGAGGGGCAGAGAGAGAAGGAGGCAGAAACCAAAGCAGGCTCCATGATGTCAGCACAGAGCCTGATGTGGGGTTTGAACCCATTAACTCTAAGATCATGACCTGAGCCGAAGAGTCAGAGGCTCAATGGGCAGAGCCACTCAGGTGTCCCAGAAATACATTCTTTTAAATCAGACATTTTTATTGAGTTAGAATATTCTTACATAAAAGTGCACAAATAAGTTTAATGAAATTTTAGCAATTGATTTGTATACATTAATTTCTTAAATCTGGTACACTTGCCAATTATCTTTTTAATTCTAGTTATTTATATCTGTGTTTTTTTTTAGTTTTCTACATAGAAAAATACTCTCTGTTAGTAATGACAATTTTATTTTCAAAGCCTTTTTTCACTCAGATTTTCTTTTTTTAATTTTTTTAAATTTTTTAAATATTTATTTTTGAGAGAGAAAGAGACAGTGGGCAAGTCGGGGAGGGACAGAGAGAGATGGAGACACAGAATCCGAAGCAGCCCCAGGCTCTGAGCTGTCAGCACAGAACCACAGAACCCCACGTGGGACTTAAACTCATGAACCGTGAGATCATGACCTGAGCCGAAGTCAGATGTTTAATCAAATGAGGCACCCAGACACCCTCAGATTTTCTCTTTAATATTGAGTCAATAATAGCTAACTAGTTTTATCAATTTCTTCCAGATTTTTAGAGTTCTGTACATAATGATTTGTAAGCTTGTTTATGCCTCAGCTCTGTACTCAGGAAGCATTTCCAATCCTATTACAGTTTGTGTGTGTGTGTTTTCCCTCTGTTTTGATCAGAATGCTCTATGGATGATCACTTTTGTTTTTGTTTTTGTTTTGTTTCAAGGTACTGGATATTGACTTTTTGAGGCATTTTATTTTTTGTTTTAATATATCCTTTTTCTTTTTTGTTTTATACTTTCCTAAGTTTTTAATGTTTTTCCTAACACATTAATTTCAGCTTTTCCTTTTGTATATTTAAAGCATTTATAGAAATAAAATTCTAAGAACTGCTTTATCTGTATCCTACACAATTATATATTCAGTTTTAAAATAACCAATTACTTGGTTCAATAGTATAGTTCAAAATGGTTTTGATTTCTATCATAATGTTTTCTTTATCATAAGTCATTTCAAAGTGCATCTCTTAATTCCCTGAAACATGTATTTTTATTTCTTTTCTATAGTATTTTTAATCTTATTTGACATATTTTTATAAGAGAATATGCTATGTATAATATCAAACTTGAAATTGACATTGGTTTTATGTCCCAGCAAGTGGTTAATATTTCCACTGCTTTGTTCATTTAAAAAAAAAAAAGTATACTTTGCAGTTCTCAAGTGCAATGTCTATTAAATTAAAATATTAATAAAGTCATATCCTTACCAGTTTTCCTTAAGTTAAAAAAAAACTGTCTCCTTCTATGAATAATAAATGAGTGTTAAATCTCTCAATGTGATGGTGGATATGTCTATTGTTTGTAATTCTTTTACGTTTGTTTCATATATGTAAAGGTTAAATATTTACTCTAAAATACCTACAATTAGCATATATAGTTGGTGAATTAACACTTTTATTATTATACAGAGACCTTTACTTTCATCAATATTTTTCCTCTAAAGTCCATTTGGTCCAATATGAAAATGTTACCTCAGCTTTCTTACTGTTAGCACTTTCCAGATATACCTAATTCAGGTTTTTTACTTTTACTTTAAAGTAAGGACACTGATGTTCAAGCTCTATTTCTAATGAGTTGTATATAATTGTATTTAATTTTTATAAACTTTAGTAACATATTAGTCTTTTAAATGGAACATTTAGTTCATTTATATTTATTGCAATTACTGATATATTTACATTTAGTTTTTGCCATTTTAATTTCCCTTTGTCTTTTAAAAAATATATTAGGGGAGTCTAGGTGGCTCAATTGGTTAAGCTTCTGACTCTTGCTTTAGGTTCAGGTCATGATCTCATGGTTTATGAGTTTGATCCCAGCCTGGGTTCTGCACTGACAACATAGGGCCTGCTTGGGACTCTCTCTCTCTCTCTCTCTCTCTCTCTCTCTCTCTCTCTCTCTCAAAATAAATAAATAAACATTTAAAAAATATATTTATGAATTGGTCATATATTTACACTTCAAAACAAATTAAAATTATAAATTAAGATGTATTCGCACCACCTTGTATATGTGTATCATGCTTTGTCTCCCCTCTTTACTAATGTAATGCCTTCTAATTGTTTACCATTCCAGTGTTTTTTATGTAAATAAAAGCCAATAGAAAAATATATTTTCATATCATCCATTTCCAAGATAAAATGTAGAAGTCCACGTAAATTTTCTAGATGCTGTTTATGTCCTGTGGTTTTCCATATAAGGAAAAAAAAAGACCTCTACATTCCTTTATTTATTTGTTTGTTTGTTTGTTTGTTTGTTTATTTGTATTAGAGACAGAGGGAGAGCACGTGTGAGGAGAAAGGAGCAGAGAGAGAGAATATTAAGCAGGCTCTACACTCACCATAAAACCTGACATGAAGCTCAATCCCATGACCCTGGGATAATGATCTGAGCCAAAATCAAGAGTCAGATGCTCAACCCACTGAGCGAAGCAGGCACCCCTCTATGTTCTTTTTTAAGCAACTTCATTTTATCCCATTACATAATTGCACCCTAGTTTAATCTTTTTTCTTTCCTTTTTCTCTTTCTTCTCTCTTGTCTTCTTTTTATTGAAAGTCCATTAAAAATGTAGCTAAAGAAAAGTTTTATGTGTTAAATGATAGTTTCAATGCTTGGCTTACATAACTGTCTTGCTAGCTCATCAATGAATTTAAGAGTTCTCCCCACCACATTATTTGTCAAGCATTTTTAGCTTGGAAGGTCTATCAGGGAAGATTTTCTGTCTTATTCCAGGAACAATGCCTTTTTGTATTTGTTTTGTATTTTAAAATTTAAAACCTAAATAAAAGTTTTAATGTATTAATATTCAGAATGATGCTAAACCTTAGTGCACATAATCATGTGTTTATGATTTGTGTTATCTTAGGGTTGGGGAGTAATAGAATATATAAGATACTGCAGTATTATTTTAAAATTATTTCTACCAATTAACTTGAGATTTTAAATAATTACAATAATACAAGAAAAATAAATGCTAACAAATGCCACAGCTGACCCTTTCTCCTAGTATTAGCTTGCTGTTTGCTGTATTACAGAATGAAAACAGTATTAAATCTATAAGAAGCAAACCCCCCATTTATCAAGAATATTAAGTTTTTAAATAGATACAAATTAAAATATAATATTTGAGAGACATTTTATATAACACAGAAATTCAGTGATAAACAAATCCACAAAATGAATATGTTTTCTTTTCCTGTGTAATTCGTTACCTATTCTCACTCATAATATTCTTGAAATTCCAAGGGGAGTTTATATCTAACAAGCATAAACAATCAGAATTCCTTTCTGATGCTCCAGTTCAGTAACAACATGAAGTCTGTCCCTGGATCTATGTGAAGATAATGCCTGATCCCTTCCCCTATTTTCAAAGCCTGTATCAGAATGGTTCTGTCTACGGCAGAGGCAATCTCTCCTGATGCTTCTTTTTTCTATTTATAAACTTGCCATTTTTATTTATTTATTTTTTTTTCAACGTTTATTTATTTTTGGGACAGAGAGAGACAGAGCATGAACGCGGGAGGGGCAGAGAGAGAGGGAGACACAGAATCGGAAACAGGCTCCAGGCTCTGAGCCATCAGCCCAGAGCCTGACGCGGGGCTGGAACTCACGGACCGCGAGATCGTGACCTGGCTGAAGTCGGACGCTTAACCGACTACGCCACCCAGGCGCCCCTAAACTTGCCATTTTTAAATGACTTTTTTTTAGTTATGGTAGAATAGTGATTGTGTCATCGGTTTTCAACATTGGCATCAAGTATATAGTCATTTACAAGAGAGAGCAAACTGCACAGTGACAAACCTGGAGGGCCCTGAGAGAATTTCATATTAAAAAAAAAAAAGTAAAAACAAAATATTGCAAGTGGTAGAGACTGCATACAAGGAAATGTTTGAAGATATAATTTGGATAGATTTCTATTAAGCCAACTGGCTCACTTAGATTTCTAACTTAATGAAGCTCTTCATCTCTAGAGCTGTTCTGTTTCTTCATATAAGTGCCCTATGGGATAGGGCATCCTATGGGATGGTAACATTTGGAGTTTCTTAAACATAGTTTTTTTTCTTGCCTGCTAATGAATATGAGAAAACATCTCTAAAATTTGGCACATGACTCAGTATGCACCTAGGATCTATGTATTGGCCAGACCTACCAAATCAGAACTAATAGAAAAAAAAAAAAAAAAAAAAAATGAGCAGTTACTGGAGAATAGCCTGTGGTTGAATCCTCTAAGGAGGGATGATTCCTTCTAGGCAGAGTCTGGTCCATCTTAGGGTTTGAGGACTACGACTACTATCCTCTGATGGAAGAGTTTCTGAAGTCAAATTCTGAAGCTGCGTCTGGTACATCCCTTTGAAATAAGGGAATAAGCTTCTCCTTTTCCTTAGTTCAAGGAGTATGGCAATCTTAAGTTGTGAATTATGAGGATCAGAGAAGTATGAAGATTGTGTTTCTGCCTACATGTAGCAGATGATACTCAGAGTGTCCAAGCACTCCTCCTTTTCCTACAAAGTCACCATATGTGGGTGCTGCATTGTACTCCTCGCAGTTGTAGGGAGAGAGCCCATTCCTCCTGTGCCAGGGTCATTTGCCCTGTTGCAGTTTTTCCTTTCAAGGGCAGCATCCCTGAAAACTCCCATTTCTGAAGGGCTGGCAATAATAACCCATAGCTGAATTCTCGGCTGCAGGGAAGGCTCAGGCCCAAGGCTATGCCCATTCTCAGGGATAGCCCACTCCAAATGAGTGGTGGGTGGGGTTAATTTGCGAAATCAAACTCTTCCTTTCCCCAGACCTGCTCTCCTCTGTCCCTTAGAAGTATTCAACTCCCCTCATCAGCCTCCTCTCTCTCAATTATATACCCCAATACATGACGTATGTACAAATCCCCATTTTATAGTCTGTTTTCTGAGAAACAACTGACAGAACGAAGGTGTGATGTTGGCAATTCTGCATTTTCCAGAGTCTTGCATGATGCAGATAATATAGCTTTCTCCTGAAGACCCTCTCCGTCATGAGTACATTAGTGCTGGGCAAGGATATTTGGCAGATACTTACATTACAATATCAGCAACCCCCTTTGCCAATCTACCTTCTCATTCTCTTCATAAAAAATTGATACCTAAAGGACCTATCATTTAATTGATTCAGTTCTGATCAAGATTGAATCTGATCAATATTCAAACTTGGGCCCCCCTGTATTTTTCCTTCCTCCTTCCTTCCTTTTTCCTTTCTTTCTTTTCTTTTCTTTTCTTTTCTTTTCTTTTCTTTTCTTTTCTTTTTCTTTTCTTTTTTCTTTTCTTTCTTTCTTTCTTTCTCTTTCTTTCTTTCTTTTCTTTCTCTTTCTTTCTTTCTTTCTTTCTTTCTTTCTTTCTTTCTCTCCTCCTCTCCTTCTCCTCCTTCTTCTTCTTCTCCTTCTTCCTTTTGAAGTTTTGGGTTGTTGTTGAATAATAATTGACATAATTGATATAAAATATTGTTTTAGTTTCAGCTGTACAACATAGTGATTCAATATTTATATACATTATGGAATAGCCATCACAATGCTTCCGTTTACCATCTGTTTGCTGCATTTTTCAAAAACTATATAGCATAGTGTCTAAAGAGCAGGCTTTGGAGACAGACTGAGTCTGAGTATCTTTTCAACAAACTACTAGATGTGCAGACTTGATCAAACTATACTCTGTTCCTCAGGGTTTATTTTTTTTAATATATGAGAGCTAAAACTAGTACTCAACTCATAAGGTTGTAAGATAATCCGTGTAAAGGTCTTAGAAAGTGTTTGATAATTTCCCCAAAGAGATATGTTGAAGTTCTAACTCCCAGGAACTCAGAATGTAACATTACTTGAAAGGAGAATCATTGCAGATGTAATTAATTGAGATGAGGTCATAGTGAGGTAAGATGACCCCCTAACTCAATATGACTGGCATCCTTATAAGAAAATAGCTTTGGGAAAAAAGAGACTCACAGAGAGAAAGGCATGTGATGGCAAAAGCAGAGATTGAAGTCATGAAGCTTTAAGCCAAGGTGCACCAAAGATTGCCAGCAAACCACCAGAACCTAGCTTTCAGACTTCTGGCCTGCAGAGCAGGAAAACAATAAATTTCTGTTATTTTAAGCCGCCCAATTGGTGTCACTTTGTTATGGCAGACTTAGGAAACTAATACACCAGCTTTCCAAACATTTACTGCTTTGTTCTCACTGAAATAAAGGCCATATTTCAGATCATTAAAGATAGTTTTAGATATCTTTAAGATTCAAAATTTACCAGAGTGTAAAATTGCAAAGGGTCTTAAAAAATTGAGGGCTGAAGTATCATTTTATAATTAAGTTAACTATATTTAAATGTGGTAAAATGACATCTAAAGTACTAAATTATACATCCTGAAAGATATAGCATGACTTCAACGATAATCCAATAAAATTAAGTTTATTCTTAAATGGATCAGTTTTACCCAGGGTTGTATAAGCATGCATTTAGGTCTGCAGCAAGCCTGGATAGTGACTTAGAAATCCAGGGCAACTGAAAGTCAGTGTGTCCTTCCCCCTCCTTACCCTGCAGTGCCAGGACTATAACTGGAACTGGAGAAATATTGTTGCCCAATTGAACACTTTGTCTTTAAATAGAAACTTCCTAACAAAGCAACACAGAGCCAACTACCAATTAAAGCAGTTACGGGCAGAACTCCATTATAGTTCAAAAGAGCATCTTACCTTCATTTGTTTTTACTTGTGTACTTATTCTAGAATCCATCCCGCTGGCCCTGTATCATTCAATCAACAAAAATTTGTAGGGAACCTCTGTGTGTCGGTCCCTTGATCTATGGTGGTGAGTAAGATAGATTAATAAAGTCCTGCTTAGTCCTGCTTAGATTGCTTATTACATGGTGACTTTAGATGTTGTCACCAAGGCCCAGTTGGTAAACTGGGTGTGAAAACTGAAATCAAGTTTTGCCACAGAGGCTCTTGATATCCCCTCAGGATTCAGTGTGTCCTCAGCTCTGGATTTTTACGCTGCCTTCATTTGAAACTACTTCCTGGCCAGCCAACAATCTCTGAGATCTTGGTTCTCACTGTCTGGTGCACATCTACACTGAGATACTTCAAACATCCCTGGAAAGGCAAGAGAGAGTATTTCATAGTTGGCTTGATGGTTGACCAAAGTAGCCGAGCTGACATAGGTTTAACGCTTGCAGTTACTTGTACATAACTCAGGCTCAATAAATATTTGTAGATTTCATCCTCTGGTGAACATCGGCTTATTGTTTAATCTGCTTAGTTGTATCCCAGAATATTCATTAGATTAAATTTTCATTTTATGTTTATTGATGATCCATATAATCTTTTGAGCATAATGGATTTAAACACTGTCCTAAGCATTGGAAACAGTCTCGTCAACTCATTCATCTGAACTACTGACTTTAAGATATATTCATGTGGTAAAAATATATTGTGCTGATATTACCAAGAGAATCACCTTTCTTCAACTAAAGTAAGCCATTAACCTACACATAAAAAAAAATCCAGAATAATTTTTTTACTGGAGGGCATTATGGAGGGAAATTCTCAGCTGATGTTCTTTCTCCAGCTTCTACTTCTGGGGATTGGTCATTTTTCCTCACTCTTTTAGTCTCTGAAATTACTGCCTACTTCATGGCTCCCAATAGTTTTCTTCTTTACTCATGTTTACTCTTGAGCTCTAACTTACAACCACTGCAAACAGACCGATTTTGTTGTTAGCGCTGGTGGTCTGTATATCCTGCTACTAAACAGCATGTCCCAAATCATGTCCTTTGCCATTAATCTTATTTTTGTGTACCCTCACTGAAAAAAATTAATATATGTAAAAAAATAAATCGTATATATTTTGCGTATATATACATCTTACATTCTGTATGTGTGTATATATACAATGGCTGTATACACACACACACACACACACACACACACACACACACACATCTTATCACCACTATCAATCACTCTGTCACTCTGATTTATAACATTAACATTCTGCCATACAACAAGACCACGCCAAACATGAATCTCACTCTTGTCCTTCAACAAGAAACTTCTATTTTCTTTAATACACTTTAAATGTATATAATTCACTACCATGTTTATGTTATTTTCCTCTTCTCAAAAAACAGTCCATTTTATTTATGCCTGGAGTAGAGTATAGGTAATTAAATTCCTGGAAAACAACCTGAAATTATTTTCCTTGCTAATATTGTTAATATATAGTCTAGAAATCAATTACATTAGGACTTATTTGTTTTGTTATTTATTTAATATACTCTGCTTTATTCCAAAGAGGATTTAAATTAGTTTTAGAGTTGAGATAGTTATTTTTCAATCTTGTCTTGAAACCTAATCTTTGAAGATACTGTTTTGTTTCTGAAAGAGTTTAATCTGTGTTCCAAAGAACTGACTCAAGACAGGCCTCATGTAACACAATGTATTATATGGATTATGGGCATGAGTTTACATATGCTTAGATATCCACCTCTTGTTTCACATATTAACTATATGTCAAATAAAACTCATAGTAAAATGAAAGCAAACAGCTTCAAAATGCACTTCTATATTTCCCACAGAGACCAATTAGCAAATACCAATACATTCCCCAAATTTATGTGGAAACATTGAAAGATGGGTTATCACACAGAATTACAATCAATTCCCTCTGGATTTAATTACAGGCTATAGCAAAATATAAGGCAATGTGTGTAGAAGACAAACAAATCTCTTTGGATTTTATTACAAGATAGCTATACGACATTTCTCCTCTTCATATTTTACCTGGAAATCTTCATTAATTTAGGAAGAAAGTACACTGTTCCTTGACAAGTGAATTTATATAGTACCTCACTGACCATCACATTCAATGTGTTATATGGCACAATTATGTCTGAAAACAAAAACAGAATTGCCATAGAACTGCAAACCAATGGTAGATTTTTATACGCAACTACACATGTCTAATTCAGCCATTGACACTTTCATTTCTAATGTTTTTATTCTTTCTGTCGCTCATTCTCCAAAGTTTATTTGTTAATTTTTAAAAATGTTTTTATTATTTATTTTTGAGAAAGAGAGACAGAGTGTGAGCAGCGAAGGGGCAGAGAGAGAGGGAGACACGTAACCTGAAGCAGGCTCCAGGCTCTGAGCTGTCAGCACAGAGCCCCATGGGGGGGGCTTGAACCCGTGAACAGTGAGATCATGACCTGAGCCGAAGCCAGACATTTAACCGACTGAGCCATGCAGGCGCCCCTCAGAAACAATTTTTAACTTAGTTATTTATAAATATTAGTACCAATCCTGAAGATCTTTAAAATATTAGGATGTATCAGTCTTTGTGAACTTACAAACTATTATTGAAGAATAGGAGGTCATTATGCATAGCCCTTAGCATCCGGTAACTATTCTCTACTGCTTCATCTAAAATCAAGTTTCCCTGAAGTAGCACATTGATGAACAACAATACTTAGATATTATTTTTTTTAACTACCAAGTGCAGAAGAGTCACGGTGAGGAAGCATAAATATAATGGATTGTAAAAAATGATTGTAAAAAATATTTAAAAAAATGCTTGAGATCCCAGTTCTTTATTTTCTTGCTAGCTTTGTTCCTTTTCTTTTTAGCTCTTAAGAGACAAATTATTTTAAGTTAAAAGAACAATCATTTATTCTCATGCTCATGGGTGTGAGAGCTGGCTGCAAATTGGTTGGGTGAGATTAGACTCAAGGCTCCAGATTCTGGGTCCCAGCCTCCAGGCTGCAGATATAGATTCAGGTTAGTTCCATATTTATCTCATCTTCCTGGAACCGGCAGCTACAGGGATGGTGGTCTGTTTTATGTGCCCCATTTTGAGGCCTATGTTATCTGGGGCATATTTCTCTCATGACAGATCATCAGCTCGTAAGACCCAAGCCAAGTCTTTGCTTGTAATAACATCATTATATTCCATTAGTCAACATAAGTTACATAGCCAAACCCAACATTAATGCAAGAAGGAAATATACTGTACTCACAGTGTCAGGGAATGTTGAATATTTTCTGAAAAATAATCCAAATGATCATTTGTGCACTTGTATTTTGTATTCTCCACCTTTACCTTTGTCCTTATATTCTAAACTAAGGTTATATTTTACGACTTTTATTCCATTAGATTTATTATTCAATCAAATTGGATTTTTTAATTGCATGATTTTAATAGTTGTTTTTATTTTAAATAATGTGGTAACTACTCAATGTCATGAATCTACAATGAACACACTTTAATACGTTTTATTTAAAGCTTTCTTGCTCACCTATTTCCTTTCAAACATGAACGAATCTGTTACATTAATTTCAAAAATCACTTTCATGCAAAACAATTTATAGTTTCATGAAAATATGCTTTGAACCAAGACAGCTTTGAAGATTTGTTTGTGTCCTGACCAATATTTATTTTAGAACTTTCTTACTCTAAATTAATCTCGGCAAGTGACTTTGAGCATCTCTATATTTTGTAAGGAGTAAAAACCGAATATGATTTCTAAGGGCCCAGTCTGGTGATACAGTTCATACCTATAAAATAACAATTATATAACTTTATTTTTCTATTTTTAACATCAAATGATACTCAGAAATGTAAATAGAGAGGGCCTTGCATAAATTCTGTCCAAACCTTCTACCAAGGATGGAACTCTCTATTAAGCAATTAAGAATATACAGTTCTTTACTGAGTAATTATCATTCTGCTCTTTTTTTTTAATGAAAGAGAGATAACATACTTTAAAGAGGGAGTTTCCAAGTGTCTTTTTACTCCTGTAAAATTTGATCTATAATTTGTCGCTTTTTATAGAGATTGTCTAGCTCATTGTTTTCTATTGGAAATAGTAGAGGAACCATGAATTATTTGGCTTTTTCTACATACTACTTTATATTGATACAATATTATACATGAATCATAGCCAGGAATGTGGGAAGCTAGGGAAATTGTCTTATACAGCATGTATTCTAGGGGCCTTTATATAGGGTCATACTTTCAAAACTTCTGCCGTGAATTAGAAAAATATCTATAAACAATTGTTTCTTGTGTGGTACCTATTCTTTTTTTTTTTTTTTAATTTTTTTTTCAACGTTTATTTTTGGGACAGAGAGAGACAGAGCATGAACGGGGGAGGGGCAGAGAGAGAGGGAGACACAGAATCGGAAACAGGCTCCAGGCTCTGAGCCATCAGCCCAGAGCCTGACGCGGGGCTCAAACTCACGGACCGCGAGATCGTGACCTGGCTGAAGTCGGACGCTTAACCGACTGCGCCACCCAGGCGCCCCTGTGTGGTGCCTATTCTTAATTGAATCTAAATAGCTACCAAATATCTGGATGGCTAATAAAGAGAAACATATAAAGGTCATTGGCAATATTAATTCAGCCACATTCTTTAGTATAGAGTAAGAAGCAAATAAGCTGTTCAGAAATCTGGCCACTTTGTTATCACCTGTTAGAGCAGGTGTTTGCCAAGCCTACTGGGGAAGTTTCTGACCTGTCATTTTGGGGTTTTAACACTTCTTGCCATATGGCTCTAATATCTCATGTAGGGTCCTAAGATCAGTTTACGGAGAACAGAAAAGATATAGGAGATGATTTCTGCTTCCAATATAGATACAAGCATGTATCAGGATGTAGCCATACAGCAAGGTATGCCCTCTGAACTTGGATGAAAGAGGTGGTAGTGACGATTATTGGGAATGGAATCATCTTATGTCTAATGCAAAGTAGGTTTGATGATAGAATATGTGAGTTATAAAGAATAAAATATTTTGTAAGCCCATTTGACCCAGTGTATGTTAGGTCATCCTAACATACTGATGCTGAAGAATCATCCACATGCTGATATTGACATATGTTACTGCTATTCCTGGAATTCCTAATTTATGTAAATCTAGGCACTCCCACTGACCTCACAATTCTACTCAAGAATCTCTACTTTTGTGATACTTCCCTAATGATTACAGCTCCCTGAAAGCCTTAGTTTAAATTCCGTGCTCTTTCTGTGACACATAGATGCTTTTACTGCTGCAAAGATCACATTACAATGTATTTATTTTTGCAATAGTTCAGCTCAGGAAACTGTGCCTTGTTTTCCTCCCCCCACTCCCCCCACCCCCGTCTTAAGACTATGCTTGGCAAATGATAGTTACTAAAAATATACCTGTTGAATGGAAAGGATGCAAGCTTAGAAATGTGAAGCTCAAAAAACTTTTATTTTCAATCATGGATTTACTGGTTTTTTTAATCATATCCAGAATTTTTTTCTCTCTACCATAACTATGAGCCAGGAAATATTATAGTAGAAAGGTATGAAGAAATGCCATTTTCGAGATAAACTATTAAAAAAAATTAGATGTGTGTATGTTGGCTTTGTATAAAGGATGTAGGAATTTCTTGTGGATTATCAGAATTCCAATCACCAGGAGTCTAAGCTAAAGAATTGGAAGCGTGGGTCAGTTTATTGTAGCCGCACTAGAGAAAAGCCAAGCGAAGTGATGAGTTGCCCTTGAGTAGTACACAGGTGAGGAGAACTGAGCATTGAACAAGGAAGTGGGGAAGGTTTTTCCAAAAGGACAACATACAAGATATGTAGAGATAACCAGAAAGCAGAAATTCAGCAATGCAGTGCAAAATAGTTTATGTTAGCACCATTTTCTAAAGGATGCTTTTGTAACACTGATACCTTTTGAAGGGTAGGTGAGAATAGGAATTTTCCTTATGAATGATAAGCCTTCATTTTACAACCTCTGGTTTTTTTTTTCTCATAAATGTTAATTTAATTCACAGGTTTTGTGGTAGAGTCCCCTCCCTAAGGAATGTGGTGATAGGAAAAAATAAAAATAAAAAAAAAACTCTAGATAAAAGAAGGCAACCTGCAAGTGTGACATTCTTCATGACTCTGTATGTCTGTACGTGACATCCCTCACAACCCTGGAACATGAGACCACCCAATCAGACTGTATGTCTGTGTGTTACCATGTATGGGAGACAAAAAAGTAGAAAATTTATAAAGGTCTGCACTGCCGTGCACTCGGGGCTCAGGTTTTCGGATATGAACCCAACAGAGCCCGTGCAGGCACAAATAAAGTCGCTTCCCAGAAAGAAAAGTCTCAGTATCACAACTCTGTGTGAACCTTGGTACCGTTACAGTTTCAGCATACTAACTTTAAAATTTTTTTTTTCCAACGTTTATTTATTTTTGGGACAGAGAGAGACAGAGCATGAACGGACGAGGGGCAGAGAGAGAGGGAGACACAGAATCGGAAACAGGCTCCAGGCTCTGAGCCATCAGCCCAGAGCCCGACGCGGGGCTCGAACTCACGGACCGCGAGATCGTGACCTGGCTGAAGTCGGACGCTTAACCGACTGCGCCACCCAGGCGCCCCTCAGCATAGTAACTTTAAATAAAATATATATTCCATGTTCTGTTACGTAAAATACACCCACGTTTTCTTTTCCATATTTTCCCAAATCACAGTATTAATTCCTAACCTGCCCTTCTTATAACAGTGGTGACTTAAAAGGAAAAGAAAATACACTGTTGTCAATTCTCTCAGGCCTGTGTGAACATAGAGTTCTGAGTTGCTAGCATTCTTTTTCTTTCTTATTTCTAATTAGACTTGTTCAGAAATTTTGCCTTTAGAGTTAAGTATACGAAAAAATACAAATTCATGAATAAATTCAAATTTGCTTTGAGGTCCTCATTAATCATGTTGGAAGATGTTGAGCCAGACTGAGGATTCCTGACTCTGACCAGCTGCATGTTACTTCCACAGATTCATAAGGGAAAAGTGCCGAATAGATTCTTCATGTGGAATCACTCTATTACAAGACCCTTCGGCCTTCTGTAGTAATAGCTGCCACACGTGGGCCTACCACTGATTTCTTTTGCAAAAGCCAGCAGAAGCCTACCTTCTGTGGTCACAGCAAATGGAGAATTGCTTTGGGAGTTTTCTGGAATGCTTTATGACCCTATTGGCATAAAAAAGTGAACCTAATGTGGAAAGGAAATATCTTTATAATAGACTAAGTATTCACTCCATTCTTTCTTTCTTCTAAGGTTCCCCTGTCTTCTACTTGATTTTTTAAGGGACGGGGGCAATATTAGAGAGATTTCCAAATTTCTTTCACTACCGGTGGTGAATAAGACTTACATTCCAAGAAGGCCTGTCACCAGAAACGGATTCCAGAGAAAAAGAAGTAAAACGAACACATAAAACAAAACAACCAAGCCTGCAGAATCAGATACATTGAAATCCATCTTCTTTGAGCACAGAGCTCCACCCAAAGTTACATGGTTGTACAATGAATATACCTGGATTTGATTGAATTATTTCATTCTTGCTCAGGAGGTAAAGGAAATCAAAAGCAATATTGAACTCTCTGCAAACCAATAGTCTGCAAGCAACACATTTTGTATACATTAATGACTGTTCTAGATGCACCTTTGGATTCTAGATGCACCTTTGCAATAACCTTTTTTTTTCACTTTCTGGTTCTACAGGCATCCAGTGTCATTTCCAGGATCTCAGAATTCTTGATTTGACAATCTGCATTCAGTTGCTAACAGGAAAAGAAAGAGTAAGCTACAGACCAACCAGGAGATTTCAGGTGTCCTGTCACATTGCTGATGCTCCACATACTATTGGACAAATTTATTTTTTTAAGTTTACTTATTTATTTTGATTGACAGAGAAAAAGTGGGGAAGGGGTAGAGAAAGAGGGAGAGAGAGATTCCCAAGCAGGCTCTGCCCTGTCAGCATGGATCGCACAAACCATGAAATCATGACCTGAGTTGAAATCAAGAGTCAGGCACTTAACTGACTGAGCCACCCAGGTGCCCCTGGGCAGACTGAATTTAAAGACACTAGGAATCTTACATGTTAGGAGTCTGGAGAATGGAAGGAAAATAAAATGATTGGATGAACATATTGCATGTCTCTGCCCAATGACAAATCATACTCACTATTTTTTCTACACCAGTCAGACCACAGATCAATGAAACAAACCTATATTTAGACAGTCATATTATTCAACAAAAACTGAACTTTACTAATTTTCCTGACATGGTCACTATTCCTGGGAGCCTGTAGGAGAGTGATAGGAAATAAATTTTAAAACAACAAACTGCAGTGCAACACAATATGATATAAGATCTCACTGAGGTAGAAATAAGAGCTAATTATAATGTAAATATCAAGATTTCAGGAGAACTTTTGAAGGATTATTCTTGAGCTGGTATTTGACAGATGAGTAGAAACCTTTCAAGTGGAGGCAGTATGAAAGCAGAGGCCAAGAGGAACTTAACTGGCAAAGAAAGAACAGAACAAAAACATAAGGGACTCATTAGGGATTTTAAGATAGTTCAGCCTGGCTAGTACATAGGGTCCAAGGCAGACACAAGAAACAGAAAGATCACTGGGGGATATGAATCATGGAATCCTTTATTGGTCACTTAGGATTTTACACTGAAGATGATGAGGAGCCATTAATAAATTTTAAGCAAAGGACTGACTAGATTTCAATTTAGAAATATCACTCTGGTTACAGAGTGAAGAACTGGAAAAAGAAAAAGGAATAGGGCAAGAAAGGAGATGAATATTGAAATAACCGAGGCAAAAAAATCATATAGCCCAGAACTAAGCAGTTGGTATGGATTTGAGAGCTGTTTAGAAGTATAGTTGACAAACAGTTTTGTCTACATTGATGTAGGTACTGAGGAAAGTTAGGTTTAGGATAGTATTTAAGCACTGGCATTTGAGGAAGTGGAAATAACCATTCCAGTCATCTATCCCAAGGCATGTAGAATAGCGATCTTTCAATGAACATTACATGATTTCTCATGCTTTCTGGTAAAAACTGATGGAATAACTTCTGGAATTATGAAGCGTTATGGGGTTTTGGAGACATCTAGGTGGAAATGTTCAAGAGAAAATCAGAAATGCAGGACTGAAGAGGAAAGAATATTTTTGTAAATTGATGTATATTTGGGAGTAATCAGCTTCTACAATATAATTGAAACCACAAGTGTATCATTAAGAAAGCTAGAGAGTGTCACAGTTAAAAATTGAACTAAGAAAGAGTAGTTCATAAAAGAGAGTGAAATTCAGTGGCACTAGAAAAGTAGAAGGCACTAGAAAAAGTTGACATTAAATCACCAGCATCAAATTGGGACAGAAAAAGGCGTTAAAAATCACCATTGAAATTAATACTTAGAAGATTATAGATAACTTGAGAAAAAGTGATTTCAATGAAATAATGGTAGAAGTCAGGTTTCAGTTGTTGGAGAAATAAATAGAGAAGAGAGAGATCGAGGCCATCTAGTATGGCTATATAAAATACTGCTGCATATACGTATAAGGGGGATAAAGGAATACAAACTAGTATAATGCTCCCTGCAGGGTACTTTAATTTTAACGATAATTGTCTTTACATTAAACACTAAAAGCTGGTGAAAATTCTATGAATCATCAATAGCACAGAAAAAAGAATGGAGCACTTAAAACATTAAATACCAGGTTGGTTAATGATCGCTAATTAGTCAAGAAATGTGATAGGGTCTCTCCTCTTGTTGAAGGCTATATTTATATGACATGCACACCAAAGACGAATGTCTAGAGATGAATCATATTTATCTGAATTATATAGACTAGGTTCCCTGCTATTATAAAAGGTAGGAAAGGAAAGGAAAGGAAAGGAAAGGAAAGGAAAGGAAAGGAAAGGAAAGGAAAAAAGTTTTTCTTAAAGCTTTAGTATTTCTTTTTGCCTACATTTGTACATTTTATTAGCTAACTATAAAATCCATTGCATAAAGTTAATAATGTCACCTTCCTATGACACCAACGCACCTGTTATTTCCTTCACACCAATTTTTCCGGAAGTCAATAATATGTATTTTTCATAATTTGTTAAATTATTCAAAACATACTCAAGTGAGTATTTGATTATAATAGATACAATGCAAAGAACTAAGGATGGATGACAAAATGTATGTCATAGTCTCAGCTCTCCTGGAACTTCATCTGTAAGAAAGTTGAGACATGTTCATAACTAAGTATAAAAGGTAGTGCGGATTAATGTTCCACTGGTATGTGCTTATCATTTTAGAGGATAAAAAGATCTCTTCAGATTGTGGGTCTCTGTCATCATGGATAAGGTAGTATGTGCCTGGGAGCTGAAGGATCCTAGAACATTGCTAGATGAACACAGGTGGAAAGTTAAAACAGATTTTCTAGGCAAAACGATGACACCAGAAAGGGAAGTCTGAATTGGAAAGTACAGAGCTTAGATTATGCAAGTTCAGGTGGAGGCTTTCACTGTGGATCCAGGAATTACATAACATACATCTGAACAAGGAAGGTAGTAGTAGAAATGGAAGGAGAAAGTCATTAAGAGAGATGGGCAGGAAAAATAAAAGGTGCTGAGGACTATATTGATAGTATGAAAAAGAGATAAAACTGACTCCAAGGAACTGAAACTGAATGGGTAGAAAACTGAACAAGGGAGTCAGTGCAGTGCTATTTTAGGGGAGAAAAACCATTTGATTTTAATCATTTGAATTTTATGATAGAAACAAGATTCTATGTGAAAATGTTCAGAATAAAACAACATACCAAGGGAAAATAACCCTCAGATAGAACTTGTTGTGTGGCAAAATTTTTCCCAGCAAATTTTACCACTAATTAGTGTGCATATTTAAGAGAGAGCATTTATTGCCATAAGTAATGGAAAATTCCAGGCTCTCAAGACATTTAAATTATTTCCATGTAAGTCTTCACAGTTTTAATATCGTTATTTACATTAGCATGTGGCCTTTGGTTTTCGATTCTTACTGTTTGGAGAAAGTGCACCCTCATTCACCAGCCATCTGTCCTTTGGATTCCTACATAGTTTGCAGGGTTCCATTACATACTAACCACTCCCTAGATTCAATCTCCTGTCAAGATTTTTCCTGGAAATTTTCCACTATGTGCCTTCAAACAGACATCTGTAATCTGCTGCTTTAAAAATGTCTCCATATATAACTTGTATATAAAAAGTTTAAACATAACGTAATACTAATCTCTATGCATATTGTAAAGGCAGGGTCAAAATAACGTCACATAGGATGAAGACTATGAGAAGAATTTTATTTTTGGGTACAGTTTTGTTAGTAAAACAAATAAGTCAGCAACCCCTTCATACGTTAATGGAAAGCCTTATCTATTATTTATTTAAGTGCATACTTAATTTGCCTACTTATTTATGTTTGCAAGTTTAAAACACGTTGCTGGCAGACAGTCATTGCTTGACAAGTTGAGATGATCCTAAAAGTGCAGAAACTATTTCAATGCATATTTGGATTTGGAATTACTTTGCTGCCCTAAACTGATATCTAATATGCTAGGTGTTAGCTCTGTGAGACCAATCATTGAATTTTATCCCTAACCTGAAGCTTTATACCATGAACTAGAAGCCTATCTTTTCACTTATATTTTTCTTCACCTGATAAATTCTATTACAGATGGTTTTCACTTAATTGTGAACTTTAAATGGCAGACATCAAATATAGTCTATAGACAAAGGTATACAATCCAATTAGTAAATATGAGTATGTGTAGCAAGTCATAGAACTAAAATGGGAATCCATCCATTGAATTTCTTATATTTCATCTATGAGAATGTCTACTATAATTATGTGAATTATATGATACAATATTACTTCACTTTGAATTTTAATGCCACTTAGATTTAATAGATTTTTTTGAATCATCTTACTTTTAATATTAGACTTTAAATATTTAAAAACTGAAAAGACAACTTACATCAAAGATCTTTACATCAAAGAAAAGAAGTAAGTGTATGTATTTTTTCCCCAAAAGTTTTGTGTATAGAATTGGAAATTCCATATTCAATATTGGCCTACCTAGAAGGGTTTGCCAATTTGACCATGAAGTGGTCATGACCATGAAGACCATGAAGGGATTTCATGAAGAATTTATATATGTAAACTAATCCAGGTTATGTCTTTGGCTACATAGATCCATACCGTTGAATTTATCTTTTTTCTCATGTCCATTTTTAAATTGTTTTCCTCAATTTTCAACATTTGTTGCATTTTTTTTGACATTTTAGAGGTCCTTTTTGTATTGGGCTTCCATTAAATTGAAGTAATACAACATAGTTCAGAGCTGCACTCACTAGGGTAGAATGAGAGATGAGAAGAACTATCTGGGTTTCAGTTAATACCCTAAAGTAAAGGAGCTGCACAGACTGAGCTAGTGTCCAAATAATTTGGTAAACATAGGCATTAGTCTGGCAATATTCAGCAGTAACTGGTACAACATCAGAGATGGAACAGAATGGTGGAATATTTAAATAACCAATGATTGTTGAAAGTTGAGTAAAAGGTGATCATTCTTGAGAGACTGGTTATAAACAGCAGGACTTCCAGAAGAGAATGGAATATAGGGACAATATGACTTGGTCTTTTAATTTAATTTAATTTAATTTATTTATTTATTTATTGAGAGAGAGAGAAAAAATGATTGGGAGAGGGGTGGGGGGAGAGAGAGTCTTAAGCACAGGCTCCACTCCCAGCACGGAGCCCAAGGTCAGCCTTCATCTCACCACCTGTGGTGAGATCATGCCTTGAGCCGAAACCAAGAGTCCCATGCATAACAGACTGAGCCACCCAGGTGCCCCATGACTCAGCCTTCTTTAAAATATATTTTTAAATTTTTAAATTTATTTTTGAAGGCGGGAAGGGACAAAGAAAGAGGGATACAGAAGATCTGAGGCAGGTTCCATGCTGAGAGCAGAGAACCGGATGGGGGGCTGTAGCTGGATGTGGGGCTGGAACTCATAAACCGTGAGATCATGACCTGAGCGTCAGACATGGGACACTTAACCAGGTGCCCCAACTCAGCCTTTTTAAAGGAGGGTGGTATTGACACTAGCTGAGCAGATTCCATGGTCCTAATCAGGGAACATGAGTCAGAGTGACCAGTTTCTGATGGGACTAGGCAGAGTGATTATTATACTGCAAAGGAGATTTAAGACTGATACGAACATGACCTGTTGAAACTTGAATCATCCATTCTCAACAAGTGCTAAAATTCATGGATTATTTCTAAAGTTAAAGAAAAACAGTCATGATTGCTACCAAGATATGTATTTGGGGAACTTATGTCAGGCCTGATGGACATAGGGCTCCTTTTACTCTTCTTGCTTATGGCATAATTGGCTCAAAAACCACCACAGACCTGGAACTGTAGATAGTCACCATCTGTAGTCTCAAATTTAAAAAAAAAAAATGAAAAAAGAAAAGCATTGCAAAAAAGACAGAGAATGACATCTTTCCTTGGATACACGAGACAGATTACTTTATATTTAAAATGAAATATGTCTCCTCATTGATGACTGCATAAAATAGATATGGTGAGTAGATTTGTGATTGACATGAACTTTAATCATCCACCAAGTAAGTTGTATTACATTACAACAGAAAAACATGAAAGGTCATGTTTGATGAGAATCAGCTTTGGAAGAAACCACAGTTCATGAATAATAAACTTCAATAAAAGGAAATGTAAATCACAGAAATGTTATCAAGAGAGGAAAGTGAGCATCAGTGTCTGATATGGTAGTCTATTAACTGATGTAATGGAAATGAAGATCTTTCTAGTGAAAAATCTATACAAAGGAAAATGGACCAGCTGTTCATAGCTCATCTGTCTTTAAAAATCAACTCAGTGAGACTGAAAGGACAGTGATTTCTGAAGCTAAATATGAATTTATTTAACATGTTTTGAGAGGAGTCAAGCACCTCATTTAATTTCACTTTCCTCATTCATGCTGAATAACATTTTCTCACTTTTCACATTTGAGCTAATATATTTGTTTGTCCTTCAACTGTGTATATGGGAAAAATCATCCACAGTTCTTAGCGATAAAATTTCTAACATATTTTTTTAGAGTTTTGAAGTACAATGCGTGTGTTAAAAGACCCATGAAGTAGAAATGTGCAATTTAATTTCTTAATATACAGTGAGTGGTCACATAATTACCACCAAAGCGGAGAAATCTAGTATTGCTGGCACTTCAGAATGTTTGGCTTCCTTATAATAAGCTCATTTCTGCCCCATAAAAGTTATCACTCTCCCGACTTTTATGTTAAGAAAAGAAAATCTTGCCTTACTGTTGTTTAGTTGTTGTATTTTATTATCTCAGAAGACTGGGGCGCCTAGATGGCTCAGTTGGTTAAACGTCTGACTTCAGCTCAGGTCATGATCTCATGGTTTGTGAGTTTGAGCCCCGCATAGGGCTCTGTACTGACAGCTCAGAGCCTGGAGCCTGCTTTGGATTCTGGGTGTCCCCCTCTCTCTGCCTCTCCCCTGCTCACATTCTGTGCCTCTCTGTCTGTCAATAATAAATAAACATTAAAAAAATTTATTATCTTAGAGGAAAACCCCTCATTAGTTTTGCCCATTTAAAAGCTTTAGCTAAAAAGAAAAGAACCATGAAGTATATATTCTTTTGTATCCATCTTCTTTTACTCAAATACTGAAACGAAAAATTCATTATAGAAATTCAATGGCAGATTTTAGCATCCAGAAGAAAAAAAATTCAGTGAAATTCAAGATAATGCATTGGAAATGATCCAGTCTGAGGACTGATGAGAAAAAAAGGACGAGGAAAAATGAACAGAATCTAAGGGACGTGAGGGACACCATCAACAATAGAAAAATACATAGAGTGTAAGTCTCAAAAGGAGAGGAGATTGAGAAATGGGCAGAAAAAACATGTAGTAAAACTAATAACTCAAAACTTCCTACATTTGATGAAGACATGAATCCATATATCCAAGAATCACAATGAAGAAACAGAATATACTCCAAGAGATCCATTCCTAGAAACATTATAATTAAACTGTTGAATTAAAAAAAAAATAAAGAAATTCCAGGACCAGATAGCTTCACTGGTAAATTCTACCAAGCATTGAAAGAATTGAGGGGGACACTTGTTGGGATGAGCACTGGGTATTGTATGTAAGTGATGAATCACGGGAAGCTACCCCCCAAACCAGAACACACTGCGCCAACTTGACAACAAATTATATTTGAAGAAGAAGAAGAAGAAGAAGAAGAAGAAGAAGAAGAATAAGAAGGAGGAGAAGCAGAAGAAGAATTATTGAGGGGCGTCTGGGTGGCTCAGTCGGTTAAGCTCTGACTCTTGATATCGCTCAGGTAATAATCTCACAGCTCATGGAGTCGAGCCTGCATGGGGCTCTGTGCTGACAGTGCGGAGCCTGCTTGGGATTCTGTCTCTCTCTCTAACAAATTAAATCAAACAGCACACTGAAATAATAATATTATTATGACCAAGTGGCATTTATTTCAGGTGTGCAAGATTGGTTCAACATAAGAAATCAATGCTATGCATCACACTGATAGAATGAAAGAAAGAATGATCACATAGGATCATTTCAATAGATGTAAAAAGAATTTGACAATATTCAACACTCTTTTATGATAAAAAAAAAACTCAGTAAACTAGAAATAGAAGACAATTTACTTAAAGCAATATACCAAAACCCACAGCCACCATCATATTCAATGGTAAAAGATTAAAAGCTTTCTCCTCAAGATCAGAAACGAAATAAGAATGACTGCTTTCACCATTGCAATCCAGAAGTCCTAACCAGAACAATTAGGCAATAGTGTAAACACCATTGCAATCAAGATATAGAACATTCTCATCACTCCAGAAATGTCCCTGTGCCCTTCTGTAATCAATCCATTGTCACTATTACCAACCCCTGAGAACCACTGATGTATTTTCCGTCCTTTGATTTTGCTTTTCTAGAATGTCATATAAGTTGAATTGGATGTAGTATATGAATTTGGCTTTATCACTTGGCATAATGCATTTGAGATTCACCCACTTTGCTACCTATATCAGTATTTTGTTTCTTCATTGCAGAATTATATTCTATTGTATAAACATGCCACAGTTAAGTAATCCATTAACCAGGTGAAAGACAAATGTTGTTCTAAGTTTTGGAGATCACAGAGTCACTGTGAGCATTTGCATGCATATGTGTTTGCAGGGACATGTGCTTGATTTCATCTATTTCCTCTGAGTGACCATTGGTAGTTTGTGACTTAAAGACTTTAGTGTCGTTCACCTAAGTCATCAAATGTGTAATCATAAAGTTGGTCACAATACTCTCTTATTGTCTTTTTCATTTTTATGTGTAGTATCTATTTATTCTGTAAGCATTCTAAACATGTTTGTTTAAGGTATTTTTTTTTCAGACTCTTTAAATTCATTTAAACTGTTTTCTTTGTTGTTTCTTTGGGTCATTGGAGATTTTTGCTTGCTAGATATTTTTTGAGGAAGGCTCCCCTTATTACTGAATCCAACCATTTTCACCCCTAACTTTTCAAGTGGGTTGTGCTGTCTCTAGCATTTTCGGGGGAACTGCACAACAGATCTACATTTTGTATCGATGATTTGGGCCTTCTTTATATCTGTGAATGTGGGAATTTGGAAACAGCAACAAGGCACATTACACATTTAGTTATTGATTGCTTATTTATATGTATACCTTTTCTTCTGATGCCATGCCCTCTTACAGGCCAGTGCCCCCCAAAATGGCTGGCCACTGCTTTTCTTCCTTTCATGAGTCCTTCTCAGACTTTTTTTTTTTTTTTTTTTTTTTTTTTTTTAGGAGATATGCTTTCCTTTCAGTCTGACTTTGGCCTTCTACCCTACAAAGACCAACTTTTTGGTCTACTTTATCCCTCAGGAAGTGAACTTCTGGGCACCTCTGTTTCTCTCTGGACATAGAGCCAAGCAGTTCTGCAGTATCAGCACTCCCCATGGCTCATTTGTGTGAAACAATTCATTCAGTTTCAGGTGCATGTTGATATTTAGCTTTTTATGTGAGTAAAGTTAAATGTTTCCAATGTTCTCTTTGTCATCTCTGTGTGTATCACACAACAGAGTTGCCTCAAACTATCTTATATCTTTTTTTAATTAAATGTTTTATTATTAATTTTGAGAGACAGATAGAGCCAGAATGAGAGGGAGAGAGAGGGAGAGAGAGAGAGAGAGAGAGGGAGAGAGAGAGAGAGAGGGAGAGAGAGAGAGAGGGGGAGAGAGAGAGACAATTCCAAGCACGCTCCGTGTTGTCAGCACAGCGCCATGATACAGGGCTCAATCTCACCAACTGCAAGATCCTGACCCGAGCCGAGATCAAGAGTCTGGATGCTTAACCAACTGAGCCACCCAGGCACCCCAACTTACATCTTAATCACAAGTTTGACCTCTGTGTTTTTCAGAAGTTCTTAGTCACAAATTTTATAAAACTGAGATATTTGGGGGAATGTTGTGGTTACAAATATAACAGAATAAAATCAGGCATTTTAGATGCCAATCAGACTGTGTACACACGTTAAAAATGCAAAGTTAAAAAATGCTAAAAAGAGGAATATTATGAAACAAATGAATTTGTTTTTTAAAAATAAGTATTCAAAACATCACTTTTTAAAATTTTTTTGTGTTTATTTACTTTTGAGAGAGACAGAGACAGAATGTGAGTGGGTTGGGGCAGAGAGAGAGGGAGGCACAGATGCTGAAGCAGGCTCCAAGCTCCGAGCTGTCAGTACAGAGCCCGACACGGGGCTTGAACTCACAGACCGCGAGATCATGACCTGAGCCGAAGTCGGACGCTCAACCGACTGAGCCACCCAGGAGCCCCAATTCAAAATGTCACTCAACCAAATTAGAATTTCTGGATATAATTATATTGATTGGTTTGAACATACCCTTTAAAAAATGTTCCAAAGGACATAATTGTTGAAGAACCAGATAACTATGGGAACAAGAGAAGACACAAGGCCAAATATAAATCATGTTTTTTTTCCCCTCAAAGAAAGCTTAAAAAAAGAGAATTGTGAATTCAGTATAAAATTTCTGTTCCATCAAACTAGTATATTTACTCATACAGCTTCATGTGAATTCCTTTTTTCTTATCTAGAGTTTAATAGACCTTGCTGTTAGTGACAGTATTTATGTCAGGAATGCAGCAACAGAGGACATTGTATCTTTTATTCATAAACGATTTAAAAGAAAACAAAAATACTTTTTTTTACTTAGTTTGTTTTTAGTTTGACTCTAGAACATTTTATGCAAAATCTTGAAACAATGCAACATGATTTTCAGTAGATTAACAGGAGTCCAAATGCTGAATCTTCACTATCTTTTGATCTTACCATTTTTCTTTGCCTCTTTATGCTTCTATAGAAAGTGCCACTTTTAAAACTATGGCACACTTCTAAATATAATGATTGATAAGTTAAAACATAATTTATTTTAAAATAGATAATGATTTTTTATTTCATTAATTTTTAAACCCGGTTATTGTAAATTGTAAATTTATTCCCTGTATTTTTATTCCCTCATAATCCAATGTCTTAGTGTGCTCGGACTATGTAGCAAAATATCATACTGTAGGTAACTTACAAACAACACAAGTGTGTATATATCTATATATATCTAGATATTTGTAGGTATATATTCATTCAAATTTATTATTTTAATTCCAGGTAGTTAATATACAGTGTTATATTAGTTTCAGGTGTATATTATAGTATTCAACACTTCCGTACATCACCCAGTGCTCATTATGACAAGTGCACTCCTTAATCCCCATGATCTATTCACCCATCCCCCACTTACTTCCCTTCTAGTAACCATCAGATATTCTATATAGCTAAGAGTCTATTTCTTTTTTTTTCTTTTTTTCCCTTTGCTTATTTATTTTGTGTCTTAAATTCCACATATGAGTTAAATCATATGGCATTTGTCCTTCTCTGACTGACTTATTTTGCTTGGCATTATACTCTCTAGTTCCATCCATATCTTTGCAAATGACAATATTTAATTCCTTTTTATGCCTAAATAATACCCATTTTATATACCTATATCTATCTATCTATCTATCTATCTATCTATCTCACATCTTCTTTACCCATCCATCAATCCATGGACACTTGGCTGTTTCCTTATCTTGGCTATTGTAAATAACACTGCTATAAATATTGGAGTACATATATCCCTTTTAATTAGTGTTTTTGTATTCTTTGGGTAAATACCAGGTAGTGTGATTGTTGGATCTGTAGAGTAGTTCTCCATACTGTTTTCCAGAGTGGCTACATCAGTTTGCATTCCCACGAATAGTTGCACAAGTGTTGTTCCTTTTTCTCCATATCTTCACCAACAGTTGTTGTTTCTTGTGCTTTTTATTTTACCCATTTTGACAGGTGTGAGGTGATATCTTATTGTAGTTTTGATTAACATTTTCCTGATGATGAGGGACGTTGAGCATCTTTTCATGTGTCTGTTGGCCATCTGGATGTCTTCTATGGAGAAATGTCTATTCATGTCTTCTTCCCATTTTTTAATTGGACTGTCTTTTGGGTGTTGAGTTTTATAAGTTCTTTATATATTTTGGATACTAACCTTTTATCAGATATATCATTTGAAAATATCTTCTCTCATTCTGTAGATTGCCTTTAAATTTTGGTGATTATTTCCTTTGCTGTGCAGAAGCTTTTTATTTTGATGTAGTTCCAATAGTTCATTTTTCTATTTGTTTCCCTTGCCTCAGGATACCTATCTAAAAAAAAAAGTTCCATGGCTGACGAGCAGAGAATTTTCTGCATGTATTCTCTTCTATTTTTATGGTTTCAGGTCTCACATTTAGGTCTTTAATCAATTTTGAATTTATTTTTGTGTATGATGTAAGTGGTCCAGTTTCTTTCTATTGCATGTCACTGTCCGATTTTCCCAACACCATTTGTTGAAGAGACTAACCTTTTCCCATTGAATATTCTTTCCTGCTTTGTTGAAGATTAACCGACCATATAGTTGTGGGTTTATTTTTCTATTCTATTCTATTGATCCATGTGTCTATTTTTCTGCCAGTACAATACTGTTTTGATTATTCCAGCTTTGTAGTATCTGTTGATACCTGGGACTGTGATTCCTCTAGCTTTGATTTTCTTTTTCAAGATTGCTTTGGCTATTCAGGATCTTTTGTGATTCCATAAAAACTTTAGTACTTTTTTCTAGTTCTGTGAAATAAGCTGTTGACATTTTGATGGGGATTGCATTCAATCTGTAGATTGTTTTGGGTAGTATAAATATTTTAGCAATATCTGTTCTTCCAATCCATGAGCATGGAATGTCTTTCCATTTCTTTGTGTTATCTTCAATTTCTTTCATAAGTGCTTTATATTTTTCAGAATACAATTATTTAATCTCTTTGTTTAGGTTTATTCCTAGGTATCTTATTATTTTTCATACAATCATAAATGAAATTTTTTTCATAAATTCTCTTTCTGCTCCTTCATTGCTGGTGTATAGAAATGCAACAGACTTCTGTACATTGATTTTATATCCTGTGACTTTACTGAATTTGTTTAGCAGTTATAGCAGTTTGTGTGTGTGTGTGTGTGTGTGTGTGTGTGTGTGTGTGTGGAGTCTTTTGTGTTTTCTATATATAGTATCATGCCATTTGCAAATACTGGAAGTTTTATTTCTTCCTTACCAATTTGGATGCTTTTTATTTCTTTTTGTTGTCTGATTGCTGTGACTAGTCCTTCCACATTTACGATGTTGAATAAATATGGTGAGAGTGGACATTCCGGTGTCAGTTTTCCCCATTAACAATGATGTTAGTTGTGGGTTGACACATTTATTTCTCATAGCTCTGAGGCTAGGCAGTCCAAAGTCATGGTATATGCAGGTCTAGTGTTTGGCGAAGTTCTGCTTTCTGGTTCATAGACGGTGCCTTCTCATTATGTTCCCTCATGGTGCAAGTAGTAAGGGAGTTCTCTGATGCCTATTTTATATGGGTACTGTCCATCTGACCTAATCACCTGCCAGAAGCCTCACCTCCTAAACCATCACCTTGGACTTAGAATTTCAACATATGAATTTTGTGCAAACACAAATATTCAGTCCACAGACCCTGGAACCAGGCAGTTCAATACATGTCTCTATTCTTCCCTTTATTTGCTGTTTCTCTTAGTCAATGTATTGAATTTCTCATTTACAGTGATCTCAAATAAATATGCACAATATTTCTTTCAAATAATAATAAAATGATGTTTGATTTTTTTTTTTAATGTTGGTTCATTTTTGAGAGAGAGACAGAGTATGAGTGGGGGGAGGAGCAGAGAGACAGAGGGAGGCACAGAATCTGAAGCAGGCTCCAGGCTCTGAGCTGTCAGCACAGAGTCCGATGCAGGGCTTGAACTCAAGAACCACAAGATCAGGACCTGAGCTGAAGTCAGACGCTTTAACCAACGGAGCCACCCAGGAGCCCCTAAAATGGTACTTTAAAATAAGGTAAAGCACATAACAAGTTTAGCAAACGGAAGTAGACTCTAAAAACACATAGATTTATGAGGAAGTATAGCACAGAGTTTAGTGGGTAGAATCTGGGTTGAAGTTCAGGCTTAAACATTTATTAGCTGTGTGATTTTGGCCAAGTTATTTCTCCTTTTGATGCCTCAAGTCTCTATCCTGGAAAATGAGAAAAATAACGAAGTGCTTCCTCATATAGTGGTTATGAGGATTAAGAGAGATAATAAATGTATGGTGCCATGACAGTGTCTGAGAGGTAGTAAGCATTCTATAAATGCTTATTTCATTATTATTAATACTTTACCTCCTTGAAATCACTGGGCTTAGTCCAAGGGTTTCTTGAGCTTCCTTCCTTTTCTAAGCCTTATATTATATTTTTAAAATATTACATTGCTCTCCTAGACTACTCTAAATTACTATGAACCTATAAAAAATTTTACATAGATAAATTATGACACACAGAGAAAAAGCATTACTAAAATATATTAAATTCAATATATGACAGCATATTTTTTATTCTATATAGCAGAGATGTATGGAAAACAACATATCTTGGATTATGGATTGACAGTAAGGAGCTATGGGTTAATATAACTGGGGCTCAGGTGTGCTATTATTTGCTGGGACAGATCATGAATTCTGAAAATGCTGAATAAAGAAGTTAGTATGTAGTTTTTGGGTAAATGTTATTAATTCAGCTTGAAGTTTAAATAGATGACTATGGTGTGTAAATTTCTGGATGTTCTAAAAATTTTTTATGCGATTAAGTTTTTACTATTGTTTGTTCAAAAGTTAGCAATTATACAAATTTGCCAAAGAGGTAAGGCAAATAACATTAACAATTTAATGTTGGTTTATTATCAGTTAATAAACTGAGAATATATTCTGTTATAAAAATTTCCTTTTGTCTGTGAATTCTAAATAATAATTATAGACATGCACAATAGATGTGTGTTTGTTATATTATAGAAGTTATTAGTAATTTTACTTCTTTTTAAATTAATTACAAAAATTAATGAAATTTAAAAGTAATTTTTATTTTTCCTGATTTAGTAAATAACAGAATTTATTTCTGTTAAAGGATAAAGTGTTTTAGAATAGCAATAAACTAATTTAAAATTAAATTTAAAACAAAATTTCTGCCTATCCACTTTTTTTTAAGGCTTGGTGGATGGTTTAAAGACAGAGGATGCAAAGTGGAAGGTAGTCTGTGGCCAATCATATGGATTCAAAAATTTATTGGCCTGTGTTCATAATCTTACTATTGCCTTTTATATGATCAATGACTTTAGGAAAATTTCTGACCATCTTTAAACTTTAATTTTCTCAGAGTTACAATGGAGCAACTCAAAACTTCTTTACACAACTATTATCACTATTAATGAGATGATAACAATATTTAAAGTTCTGGACACTGTGCCACAACATGTAGGCAGTGAATAGTAGCTTCTTAGGTTTTTTTCATTTTCTTTTTTTGGTAATAACGCTTAACCTGAGATCTATCCTTTTAACAAAATTGTATGTATATAATACCATATTGTTAACAAGAGGCACAATGTCATACAGCAGATGTCTAGCATTAATTATCATGCATAACTGAAACTTTATACCTAACAAATAGAAACCCCCCCTTCGCCTCCTCTCATAGCCCCTGGCAACCACCATTCTACTTACTGATTCTGTGTATTTATCTATTTCATATACCTAATATAAATGCTATTATTCACTAAAAATATGCATGTGACTGGCTTATTTCACTTAGCATAATTTCCTCAAGGTTCATCCATGTTGTCACAGGATTTTCTTTTTTAAGGTTTAATAATGTAAATGATATTCACATTCAAAAGAAATGAAATTAGACTCTTATCTTACATTATTATACTATACAAAACTCATAAAGGCCTAATAGAATAAGACCCAAAACTGTAAAATTCCTAGAAAAAAAAAATAAAACAGCACAAAGGGGAAGTGTTCCTGACCTTGGTTTGGCAATGGTTTCTTAGATACGGCACTAAAAGCACAGATAACAAAAGCAAAAAATATACAAGTGGGACTACATCAAATTAAAAAGCTCCTACAAAGGAAACGAAGCAATTAACAAAGTGAAAAGGCAACCTACAGCCTATGAGAAAATTTTGAAAACTATATTCTGGTAAGGGGTTAACAGCCAAAATATATAAGCTCTCCATTACCTCACTAGAAAAGAAAAACACTAAAAACAAATAATCTATTTAATAAATGACAAAGGACTTGAGTAGGCATTTTTCCAAGGAAGACATACACATGGTCAACAGATACATGAAAAGAGGCTCAACATCACTCTTCATCAGTGAAACGTACATCAAAATCTCAGTAAGATATAACCTCACATCTGTTAAGATGGTTGTTATCATAAAAACAGAAGATAACAAATGTTGGTGAGGATGTGGAAAAATTGGAACTCTTGGTGGGAATGTGAAATGGTGCAGCCACTTTAGAAAACAGTTTGGAGGTTCTGCAAAAAAATTGAAAATAGAACTACCATATGATCCAACAATCTGGATATATATCCAAAAACCTTGAACTTGGAATCATGAAGAAGTATGTGCAATGCCACGTTCATTGCAGTTATTCACAATAGCTAAGACACAGAAACAACTTAAATGTCCATCTCTCAGAAGAATGAATGAAGAAAATGTGGTGTATATGTAAAATTGAATGATATTTAGCTTTAAAAAAGGAAGAAAATCTATTGCTGTTTTTTTTTTAATGTGTATTTTTTTAACAGAGTGATAGAGAACAAGTTGGGGAGAGGCAGAGATAGAGAGGGAGAGAGTGAGAATCCCAAGCAGGCTGCATGCTGTCAGCACAGAGCCTGATATGGGGCTCAAACCCACAAACCATGAGATCAGGACCTTAGCCAAGATCAAGAGTCAGGCATTTAACCGACTGAACCACCCATGTGCCCCTATTGCTGTTTTCATGATTATTAGCCTTATGTTAAAATTATCATTCTTTTCAATGCTTTTCAAAAAAAAATCCTATTTAGAAGTAAAATGTTATAAGGTATAATTTTAGCTTAAGTATACTGATCTCAGGGCAGACTTTTTTTTTTTTTCCAGAAAAGACTTTTAAAAATTATATTAGGCAAAACTTTATTTGAATATTTATTTTTGGAAAGCCACGTGTTTTATCTCCCGGGAATATGTCAGTAATTAAATCATCCATTTGAACCCAAATCATATGCATTGCCTGGTTAAATGTCTCTCAACTTATTTCGCTTGTGCCTAAACTACTTGAGAATTCTGAAAAATTTATAAATCAGTTCATATCATTTTGTGTTTAAAAACAAATTGTAACAGTGGATTATTTTATGGCACTAATGAAAGCATACGCTAATATAATATTCTATGTGCAATAATAGAGACTCTGTCTGACCTATTAATTATAAAACATTCAGTGATTCATTTAACACATATGGTTGACTAACATGACTGAGTGGTAGGTGAGAGGCAAGTATTTTTTCCAGGAAAATAATTCAATATTCTTGGTATAGAAAGAGATTTTAAAAGTGGGGGCATGCAGAGGAGCCAAGATGGCAGAACAGCATGGAAGTTTTTTGTGTGTCTCGTGTCCATGAAATACAACCAGACCAACACTAAACCATCCTGCACACCTAGAAAACTGATTGGAGGATTAACACAACAATCGACGCAACCTGAACCACAGATTCAGCAGGTACACGGCGCGGAGAAGTAAAATTGGGGAGCAAGAAGCCGCGGAAGGTAGGGAACCGCTTTTGCGGGCAGAGAGAGGACAGAGACTGGGGACGGGGGTAGAATACTGGAAAAGCACCCTCCCCAAAAGCAGCTAGAGAGAAAGTGGAAAATTGGAAACAGCCACAGGGACTAAACTAAAAAGGGAGAAAGGAGAGGGTTTAAATTCCACTAAGACTGTAAACAAGGGGAGTGCAAAGGCTGCAACTCCGCAGCTCCATACCTGGCGGTGCTCTGGCTGGAAGGGCGAATCCCCAGGAACAGAGTGGGGTCCGGGAGGTCCTTGGGCCACACGGGGAAAAGCAGTTCCTCTGCTGGAAGGACATTTGGTAGAGACTGTTGAAGCCACCTGGTCCCAGCAGACCCCAGAAAACGGCCCCATTCGCTGGTGCTGGAACAAGGTCCTTAAGGGTGAAGCCTGGTGCCAGATGTGTGTGGTGATTTTCCATGATCCCTGAAACGCTGCTGCTACACTATCCCGCGAACTTTTTCTGGGGCGGGCTGGCACCTGGCCACAGTCTCAGGTCACCAGCAGCCGCAGGGTCCAGCAGGCGTTCCTGGGTGCAGCCGGCATTTGGGCATCGCTCTTTCGGCCATTGCTCGGTGAGACCCTCCTGCAGAGGGGTGGAACGGGTCAAAGCCGCAGTCCTTCAGAAGTAAGGGGCCGGGGAAAACAGCCGCATCTGAGACAAAACTTGGGACAGAGGTACTGCCTGGGGCTTGGTCACAGACAGTGAAAAAGCAGGGAGTGGATGAAAGCTGAAGATAGAGGACGGGTGCGCGATTGCTGATTCTGCAGAACAGACTGGGTAGCTGGGTGACCCTAGTTTCATCACTCCCGCACATGCGCAGATGCACCTACTAGCACCACAACACTCAACCCCAGTAGGCTAGCAGCGCCATCTAGTGGAAAGCAGAGCTATTACACTTAGCCCCACCTAAATGGGCCAACTTCGCTCTCAAGAACACAAGTCTCACCGCTAGTTTAGTTTATGGACTATAAAGCGATACATAGACTGACTTCTAGGGGAAAATGAACCAATTTCAGTGCTACTTCAATCTGTTAGCAGGTTCATCTATTCAATTAACTTTTTTTTTTCTTTTTCTCTTTTACACTTTTCTTTTTCTTGAATACAGAAAGAGAAAAATTAATCTTTATTTTAAATTTTATTGAAAATGTTTTTCTTTATTTTTATTACTGTATTTTTTACTTTTATGTATTTTTTTTCAAATTCTATTTTACTTCCATCATTTTATTTTAGTCTACTTCAGTGTATTCACCTTTTCATTTTTCAAACAATATCCTTTTTTTTCTTTTTCTTTTTTTCTCTCTTTTGTTTCTTTATCTTGAATGCAGAAAGAGAAAAACTTCATTTTACTTTCAATTTCCATTAAAATATTTTTATTTAATTTTTTTACTATATTTTTGTTTCATGTAAATTTTTCCAAATTCTATTTTACTTCCATCATTTTATTTTAGTCTGCTAGAGTGTATTCACTTTTTCAAATTTTTGAATGATTTCTTTTTTCTATTTTTTGTTTCTTTTCTTTTTTCTTAAATACAGAAAAAGAAAAGCTTCATATTTATTTTTAATTTTTATTGAAAATATTTTCTTTAATTTTTTCTACTATATTCTTTACTTTTGTGTATACTTTTTCAAATTCGATTTTACCCCTATCATCTTATTGTACTCTACTTCAGTGTATTCATTTTTTTCAAATTCCCAAACGATTTCCTTTTTTTTACCCCCGCCCACTTTTTTTCCTCTAATCTGTCAAAGCACTTTCAACACCCAGACCAAAACACGCCAAGGATCTAGCATAATCTATTCGATTTGTGTGTGCGTGTGTGTGTGTGTGTGTTTAATTTTTAATGTTAACATTCTTTTAATTTTAATTTTTTTATTTCAATTTTTATACCTCATTAATTACTTTTCTCTCTTCAAAATGACAAAATGAAGGAATTCACCCCAAAAGAAAGAGCACGAAGAACAACAGCCAGGGATTTAACCAACACAGACACAAGCAAGATGTCTGAAACAGAATTTAGAATCATGATAATAAGAATACTAGCTGGAGTCAAAAATAGATTAGAATCCCTTTCTCCAGATATAAAAGATGTAAAAAATAGCCAGAATGAAAATGAAAATGCTATAACTGAGCTACAATCACAGATGGATGCCACAGTGGCAAGGATGGATAAGGCAGAACAGAGAATCAGCGACATAGAGGACAAACTTATGGAGAATAATGAAGCAGGAAGAAAAAGAGGGAGATTAAGGCAAAAGAGCACAATTTAAGAATTAGAGAAATCAGGGGCGCCTGGGTGGCGCAGTCGGTTAAGCGTTCGACTTCAGCCAGGTCACGATCTCGCGGTCTGTGAGTTTGAGCCCCGCGTCGGGCTCTGGGCTGATGGCTCAGAGCCTGGAGCCTGTTTCGGATTCTGTGTCTCCCTCTCTCTCTGCCCCTCCCCCATTCATGCTCTGTCTCTCTCTGTCCCAAAAATAAATAAATGTTGAAAAAAAAAAAAGAATTAGAGAAATCAGTGACTCATTAGAAAAGAGCAACATCAGAATCATAGGGATCCCAGAAGAGAAAGAGAGAGAAATAGGGGAAGAAGGTTTATGTGAGCAACTAATAGTGGAAAACTCTCCTAATCTGGCAAAAGACACAGACATCAAAATCCAGGAAGCACAGAGGACCCCCATTAGATTCAACAAAACCGACCACCAACAAGGTATATCATAGTCAAATTCACAAAATACTCAGGCAAGGAGAGAATCATGAAAGCAGCAAGGGATAAAAAGTCCCTAACCTACAAGGGAAGACAGATCAGGTTTGCAGCAGACCTATCGACAGAAACTTGACAGGCCAGAAAGGAGTGGCCGGATTTCTTCAGTGTGCTGAATCAGAAAAATATGCAGCCAACAATTCTTTATCCAGCAAAGCTGTCATTCAAAATAGGAGAGATAAAAAATTTCCAAGAAAAACAAAAATTAAACGAGTTTGTGACCACTAAACCAGCCCTGCAAGAAATTTTAAGGGGGACTCTCTGAGGGGAGAAAAAATGAAAAAAAAAATATATATATATGTAAATAAATAACAAGACAACAAAGATTATAAAGAACCAGAGAACACCAGCAGAAACCCCAACTCTACAAGCACCAAAATGGCAATGAATCCATATCTTTCAGTACTCACTCTAAATGTCAATGGACTCAATGCTCCAATCAAAAGACATAGGATTATAGAATGGATAAGAAAACAAGATCCATCTATATGCTGTTTACAAAAGACTCACTTTAGACCTAAATTCACCTTCAGATTGACAACAAGGGGATGCAGAACCATCCATCATGCTAATGGTCAACAAAAGGAAGCCAGAGTAGCCATACTTATATCAGACATACTAGGCTTTAAAATAAAGACTGTATCAAGAGACGCAGAGGGCATTCTATCATAATCAAGGAGTCTATCCACCAAGAAGACCCAACAATTGTAAACATTTACGCATCAAATGTGAGAGCACCCAAATATATAAATCAATTAATCATAAACATAAAGAAACTCATCGACAGTAATACCATAATTTTAGGAGACTTCAACACCCCACTCACAACAATGGACAGATCATCTAATCAAGAAAACAACAAGGAAACAATGGCTTTGAATGACACACTGGACCACATGGACTTAACAGATAATTTCAGAACATTTACAACGTTGCATCCTAAAGCAGAAGAACATACATTCTTCTCCATTGCACATGGAACGTTCTCCAAAATAGACCATATACTCGGACACATATCAGCCCTAAGTAAGTACAAAAAGATTGATCATACCGTACATACTTTCAGACCACAATGCTCAGAAACCAAAATCAACCACAAGAAAAAATTTTGAAAGGTAACAAATACTTGGGGACTGAAACATCCTCCTAAAGAATGAATGAGCTAACCAAGAAGTTAAAGAGGAAATAAAAAAGTATGTAGAAATCAATGAAAATTATAACACCACAACCAAAAACCTCTGGGACACAGCATAGGCAGTCATAAAAGGAAAGTATATAGCAATCCAGGCCTTCCTTAAAAAGGAAGAAAGATCTCAGATACACAACCTAACTTTATGCCTTAAAGAGCTGAAAAAACAACAGCATATAAAACCATAGACCAGCAGAAGACAGGAAATAATGAAGATTAGAGCAGAAATTAATGCTATCAAAACCAAAACAACAGTAGAACAGATCAATGAAACCAGAAGCTGGTTCTTTGAAAGAATTACCAAAATTGATAAAACACTAGCTGGTGTGATCAAAAGCAAATGGAAAGGACCCAGATAAATAAAATCAAGAATGAAAGAGGAGAGATCCCAACCAACACAGCAGAAATAAAAACAATAATAAGAGAATATTATGAGCAATTATAAGCCAATAAAATGGGTAATCTGGAAGAAATGGACAAATTCCTAGAAACGTATACACTACCAAAACGGAAACAGGAAGAAATAGAAAATTTGAACAGACCCATAACCAGTAAGGAAATCGAAAGAGTAATCAAAAATCTGCCAAAATCAAGAGTCCAGGGCCAGATGGCTTTCCAGGGGAATGCTACCAAATATTTGAGGAAGAGGTAACACCTATTCTCTTGAAGCTGTTCCAAAAAATAGAAATGGGAGGAAAACTTCCAAACTCTTTCTATGAAGCCAGCCTTACCTTGATTCCAAAACCAGAGACCCCACTAAAAAGGAGAACTATAGAGCAATTTCCCTGATGCACATGGTTGCAAAAATCCTCAACAAGATATTAGCCAACCAGAACAACAATACATTAAAAAACATATTCACCACAACCAAATGGGATTTATACCTGGGATGCGGGGCTGGTTCAATACCCACAAAACAATTAACATGATTCATCACATCAATAAAAGGAAGGACGAGAACCATATGATCCTCTCAATAGACACAGAGAAAGCATTTCACAAAATACAGCATCCTTTCTTGATAAAAACCCTCAAGAAAGTAGGGATACAAGGAGCATACCTCGAGATCATAAAAGCCACATATGAACGACCCAACGCTAATATCACCCTCAATGGAGAAAGACTGAGACTTTTCCCCTCAGGCCAGAAACAAGACAGGGATGTCCACTCTCACTACTGTTATTCAACATAGTATTGGAAGTCTTAACTTCTTTAATCAGACAACACAAAGAAATAAAAGGCATCCAAATTGGTGAGGAGGATGTCAAAGTTTCACTCTTCGCAGATGACATGATACTCTAAACGGAACACCCAAAAGATTCCACCAAAAACTGCTAGAATTGATTCATGAATTCAGCAAAGTTGCAGGATATAAAATCAACGCACAGAAATCGGTTGCATTCCTATACACCAATAATGAAGCAACAGAAAGAGAAATCAAGGAATCCATCCCATTTACACTTGCACCAAAACCCATAAAATACCTAGGAATATATCTACCCAAAGAGGTGAAAAATCTATACACTGAAAACTATAGAAAGCTTATGAAAGAAATTGAAGAAGACCCCAAAAAATGGAAAAAGATTCCATGCTCCTGGATAGGAAGAACAAATATTGTCAAAATGTCGATACTACTGAGAGCAATCTACACATTCAATGCAATTTCTGTCAAAGAAACACCAGCATTCTTCACAGAGCTAGAACAAATAATCCTAAAATTTGTATGGAACCAGAAAAGACCCCGAATAGCCAAAGCGATCTTGAAAAAGAAAACCAAAGCAGGAGGCATCACAATCCCAGACTTCAAGCTCTACTACAAAGCTGTCATCATCAAGACAGTATGGTACTGGCACAAGAACAGACACTCAGATCAATAGAACAGAATAGAGAATCCAGAAATGGACCCACAAACGTATGGCCAACTAATCTTTGACAAAGCAGGAAAGAATAGCCAATGGAATAAAGACAGTCTCTTCCGCAAGTGGTGCTGGGAAAACTGGACAGTGACATGCAGAACAATGAACCTGGCCCACTTTCTTACATCGTACACAAAAATAAACTCAAAATGGATGAAAGACCTCAATGTAAGACAGGAAGCCATCAAAATCCTTGAGGAGAAAACAGGCAAAAACCTCTTTGATCTTGGCCGCATCGACTTCTTACTCAACACGTCTCTGGAGGCAAGGGAAACAAAAGCAAAAATGAACTACTGGGATCTCATCAAAATTAAAAGCTTCTGCACAGTGAAGGAAACAATCAGCAAAACTAAAAGGCAACCTACAGAATGGGAGAAGATATTTGCAAATGACATATCAGATAAAGGGTTGGTATCCAAAATCTATAAAGAACCTATCAAACTCAACACCCAAAAAAAAAAAAAAAAATGATCCAGTGAAGAAACGGACAAGAGACATGAAAAGACACTTCTCCAAAGAAGACATCCAGATGGCCAACCGACACATGAAAAAATGCTCAACATCACTCATCATCAGGGAAATACAAATCAAAACCACAATGAGATACCTCTTACACCTGTCAGAATGGCTAACATGAACAACTCAGGCAACAATAGATGTTGGCGAGGATGCATAGAAAGAGGATCTCTTTTGCATTGTTGATGGTAATGCAAGCTGGTGCAGCCACTCTGGAAATCAATATGGAGGTTCCTCAAAAAACTCAAAATAGAACTACCCTACGACCCAGCAATTGCACTACTAGGCATTTATCCACGGGATACAGGTGTGCTGTTTCGAAGGGACACATGCACACCCATGTTTATAGCAGCACTACCAACAATAGCCAAAGTATGGAAAGAGCACAAATGTCCATTGATGGATGAATGGATAAAGAAGCTGTGGTGTATATATACATTGGAGTATTACTCGGCAATCAAAAAGAATGAAATCTTGCCATTTGCAACTATGTGGATGGAACTGGAGGCTATTATGCTAAGTGAAATTAGTCAATCAGAGAAAGACAAAAATCGTATGACTTCACTCATATGAGGACTTTAAGAGACAAACCAAATGAACGAACATAAGGTAAGGGAAACAAAAATAATTTTAAAACAGGGAGAGGGACAAAACAGAAGAGACTCATAAATATGGAGAACAAACTGAGGGTTACTGGATGGGTGGTGGGAGGGGGGTGGGCTAAATGGGTAATTGGCGCTAAGGAGTCTACTTCTGAAATCATTGTCACACTATATGCTAACTAACTTGGATGTAAATTTTAAAAAGTAAATAATAAAATGAAAAAAACAGTGGTGGCATGCAGAACTCTCTGAATTCAACAATGTCCTCAAAACTTCCAGAAATTCCACTTGTGAAATACACTTAATAGTATAATACATTAAAAAGATCAATTTAAAAAAATGAAAATTATGTTTTCCTTGAAGTGACTTTGATACCTGAAAAGTGATATCTCAAGCAGATTTCTTAGTCTATATTTTATACAAAGTTGATAAACTAGACCTTAAAATGCAATAGCCATAAGGGAGCTAAGAGATTGAAACATATATTTGAGTTTACAATTTGGTTTTAATGAAATCATCCGGCTGAGTGTAAAGCAAACATCTGCATCCTTGTTTTCTGCAGGAATCTGTGGCTAATTTTTGTGCAGAACAAAGAATAGAGTAATTAGCATGTTTGATGAGTTTTTTAAAAAATATTTTCACTTGCCAAAAGAGAACATATAGTTCTCTGATCAGATGTTGGGCAAACCTGAATTAATATCTGTGATTTTCACCACAACACTGAAACAGAAAAGGGATTGTTTTTCTACTTTATTCAAAATCAGTGCAATTATCATTACTCTTTAAATTTTATATAAATACCTTTTGTAGGGGTGCCTGGGTGGCTCAGTCGGTTGAGCGTCTGACTTCGCCTCAGTCATGACCTCATGGTTCGTGGGTTCGAGCCCTGCATTGGGCTCTGGGCTGACAGCTCAGGCTGTCAGCCTGCTTCAGATTCTGTGTCTCCCTCTCTCTCTGCCTCTCCCCAGCTTGCTCTGTGCGTGTGTGTGTGTGTGTGTGTGTGTGTGTGTGTGTGTGTCTCAAAAATAAATAAACATTAAAAAAATACCTTTTGTGATAACAGTTGCATCTGCTTATATTAATTCATATGGAGCATCTGTATTACAACTGCATTAGTCTAAATCCAGAGTTTCTTAACAGTTTTGGCATTTGGGCTAGATAATTTTTGTAGACAGGGGATATTCTGTATTGTGTAATGCTTAGCAATAGCCTGACCTCTCCCACTAAATGCCACTAGCTACACACTAAATGGCAGTAGCAATTTCTCTCTCTGCAGATTTGATGACAAATACCACTGTTTCAGGCAATTCCAAATGTCTTCTAGGGGATAAAGTCAAAACCAGTTGAAAACCAAAGCTAAATGAAGATTGAATAACCATTTTCATTTCAAATTCAAGATTCATTCATCCATTGGTTGAGCTTATACTATGTAAGAAACATGGCCCAATGCTTTTTTGAAAACTAGAGACACAATAACTGCCTTTGTTTAATATAAGTGTCTGAAAAGCCTAATTTGATGAATTTATAAATCCATGAGGTCAAAGATTTATCCAATTTTTTTCAACCTTAAACATTGCTGACTTCCTTTAGTGTGGTTATATTTTTTCATTTGTTGTTTAGTTAGCTTCGTGGTTTTTTTGTTTGTTTTGTTTTGTTTTGTTTTGTTTTGTTTTATTCCTGTATGTGTTCCAATCTGGGTTCCCACCACCTCCAAAACCATTAAGTGATTTTAATTACTCACTTATTAAGGGCCATGTAAACATGAATATGATTCTAAGAGTAAAAGCTATACAAAGTAGACCCATCATAATGTCCCTTCCTCTGCATGCCTATTACTCAGTTCTTTATTTTCACCATTTTCCCATCCAGCCCCTTTAATTGACCAATCTCTTTTATTTTGGGTTAACCATCCTAGTTTTCTTTTGCACAAGAGTGTGTCGGAATGGTTTGAATATTTGTGTTACTCCTAATTCGTATGTTCATATGTTGAAATCCTAATACCCAATATGATAGTGTTAGGAAATAGAGTTTTGGAGAGTAATTAGATCATGCGGGTGGCATAGCCATGAATGGGATTAGGGCACTTAGGAAAGGGACCCCACCTACTTCCCTTAGCCTTCTCCACTTATGTGAAGACACAATAAATCTGCAATTGGGAAGAGCACTCTCCCCCAACCATGATCAGGGACCCTGATCTTGGAGTGCCAGTCTCCACACCTGTGAGAAATGTGTTATTTAGAAACTATCCAGTCTGTGGTATTTTGTTATAGCAGCCCTAACGATTAAGATATATAGCTATGGAGGCATTTTCCCCTTAGGTCCCTTTTCTTACATGAAGAATAGCATATATCTGTACTCTCTTGCATTTTGCTTTCTGCACATCCTGGAAATAATTCCAGATCAGTTTATAGAGATTTCCTCAGTCTTTTTACAGCCAGATCGTATTTGTGTGTGTGTGGATATACCAAGCGTTTCCCACCATTCTTCTAGGTTTAGGCTCTATGTTTCTAATACGTTTCAGTTACAAATAACGCTGCAATGAATAACCTGGTGCATATATATGGTTGCAGGTATATTTTCCAGTAGTTTCTTAGCAGTGGGGTAACTGGGTCAAAAGGTATACACTGCAATTTTTTTTTTTTTTTTTTACATATTGCCAAATTCCTCTCTTGAATGATTGTACCAGTTTGCATTTCAACCAACAATATGGGAGCCTGTCTGTTTCCCTACAACTTTGCCAACAGAATGTATAATCATACTTTTTAATTTTTGAGAGAGCTTAAACACTCTTTCATATTTTTAGTTCCATATATTAATATGATATTTGATACGTGATTATATCATATGACTTATTTTTTACATATATTTATATATGCTATATATTATATATATAGAATTGTGTGTTCACATCTCTTGTTTTGCTACTGGGTTTTGGACAATTGTTTCAAAAAAGATGTTTTACACTGTCCTATGATTATGTTTTTATCTATGACTCTTTGCACCTCTTATAGATTTTTGCTTAATAAACAAGGTTGTTACATATGAGGAGTCTGGCTCCAGGCCAGGACCCTATGTGTGATCTTTCAGGACCAACTGTCGTCCAATACAAAGGCTTTTCTTGGCAGGCAAATGGCTTAAACAACAAATATTTGTTTCTCCTTTCTCTGGAGGCTGAAAGTGCGAGATTGGAGAGATAGGTGTGCCGGCTTGGTCTGGTTCTGGTAAGGGTTCTCTGCCAGGTTGCAAACAGCCAACTGCTCCTCACATGGCAAGAAGGGAGCTTTCTGGGGCCTCTTTTATTAAAGGCGCTAATCCCATTCATAAGCACTCTACCCTCATGACCCCATTTCCTCCAAAAGACTCCACCTTCTACTATCATCTCAGTAGGGGATTAGGATTCGAGCATAAGAATTTTGTGAGATACAAACATTCAGTCTGTAACAGTGTTCTTTTTTTTTTTTTTTGCTTTGTTACCCAGTTGCTGAAGTGTGTTTCCTTTTCTCTTCTCTTCTCCTC